>NC_056745.1:230644876-230667376 GCF_019279795.1 Protopterus annectens
CCGCACACACTATACCACACATACACCACAACACCCACATCACAGCATAAACAAAACTACACACATACACAACTCATACACACATAAGCAGGGGGCAAGCCCCTGCACTTCTATAGGGGCTGCACCCCCCACACCCCCTACTTATATATGCTAACTCCGAGATCGCACAAACACAAAACAAAAGACAACTCACACACGCACATTCTCTGACCCTTCACACACACATCAAACACATCAGCACACTCGCACACACTTTAACTCCCACTCAAAACCCTTAGAAAACACTTACCTGACATAACACCTACATCCACACACGGCACCGCGCACCATCAAAACACAATCCCGGACATTATGCAGCGTAAAGTCATAACCGCAAATTCGACATATATTCAAGTTCGCGATTATGACCTTTCGCTATTTTTAACATTCAGCTTTATAGTCTCGAAATACTGAAATTCGACATTTCAGTAATTTGAGGTTATAAAGTGTTTCCATACATACACACACACACACACACACACACACACACACATATATATATATATATATATATATATATATATATATATATATATTTACATACACACACACACACACACACACACACACACACATATATATATATATATATATGTGTGTGTGTGTGTGCATATGCCTATACGTGCATGCACACACATACACACACACATACGCTCACATATATTGATATATAAATATATGTAAACAAACACATACCTATCCTCTAGATTCACTTCTCTTCAGTTTTATTTTAGTCTTTCCTGTATTGCACATTAGTGATTTGCCCTGTCTGAGCACTGCATAATATTTGAAATAAGTCACTACAGGGCTGAGGTATCTAGAATTACCCGTCAGAATATCAAGATCAGTAATAATTCACTTCAGGACGGACTACTGATTAATTAAATTAATCATTTCAAATTATTTCTGTAACTGAAAATGCGGTTAATGAGTTCAGATATTTGTTTAACTGAAAACTCTGTTAAGCAATCCAGCAATTGATTTCTGAGTGCGAGATTTGCTCATGAAATCCATGCCTCTTTAGGTAATATACAGACAGAGTAAGCAGTCTGTATGAATTAACACATAAAATATGATTATCTTTAAAATATTTAAAGCAGTGTGTATTTTAAGTGTGGTTGTCACAAGAAATTGCCATCCAATTTTCTGTTCTCTTTGGATACAGATATAGGTGCAAAAAATATACAAGGTGAATTTTTTTAACTCTGGCTGCACAGATGGATGACTTATTTACAAATGAAGGGAGGTACTTTAAATTTGCAAAATAACTTAGGGGGGTGTAGAGGAGCAAGCTGCTGAGGGAACTGTCAAGGACCCTAATGAGATAAAGGATGCATGTAGTGATACCTCAAAAATGGTAACACCAGCCAAGCATCCGCAGAGTAATAATCCTGACTGAAATGGGATGGTAACTTTAAAGATAAACAGACAAGTGGGTCATTTGTAAGGGCATCCTACCAGCTTTGTTGACCCCTGAAGAAGAGACAGCATATTTAAAATAATCACTGTGCAACTGTTACCCATGACACCCAGGAACTGAAACTCCCTGCCTGCTCACAACTGAATAGAAAAAAAAGAAGAAGCAATTAATTTAAATAAAGTCTTAGTTGTGATTACCTCCAGTTACCTTGAACAATGAATCATAGCTCTCTACCTTCCGTCTACACAATGCGGAACATTGCCTCTTATAATGTGGAGCAAATGAGCAAAATGTGGAGCCATACCTCTCAACAACTGCAGAATGTCCATTTTACCTCATATTTGTGGTATGTTTCCCATAAATTTGTGGCTTTCTGACTAGTGACTGAAGTCACTAAATAATGTCAGATATTGGAGTTTCATACTTCATATCCTTCAGAAAATGCATGGCAATACAAAAACTTTTATTCTAACAACTTTCTATGTTTATTAGAGCAATATTTAAATGTTGTTCATATTTTGGGCCTTTGTCTCCCCATTATTTTTGGCTTTGTCCAGACTTCTTTTGCTAAGAGGTTGAGAGGTATGTGTGGAACACATAAAAACAGCTAACTAACAACTTCAACTAGAAAGCTCACAGGGTGGTTAAATGTGTTACTGAATACTTATCCTCTTGACAAATCATATGATTCAGTATTATTCACCTGCAAATTAGTTCCCTGTTGTACAGACAAACCTGTTACTACAACCATACTTGCCCAACCATACACAGTGATGCTGCCCAGCTCCTACCAATGACAGTTCACACAGCACTGGACTCCCTCTTCCATATTTTGGTAATGACTCTTGATCCACCATAATGTCTAATGAGGGAATCGTAGGCATGGCAGCAAACCACAAAACAGCCAAGAAACGCAACTTAATTAGGCAGTTCATATCCTACTATGATGTTGTTCCCGACTCTGCAGTATAGAACTGCCATACTGAACTGTGACTCTCCTCATCTAGAACACAGTAGTGCTTAGTGCACAATGGTGCATTGTGTGCATCCCTGCACCACTCACAGTCTGTTGTACAGCACCACTGTGTATTATGATTCATGTTTGTGAATTGCACTATCTAATGGCAGGAATATAATCGGTGTGTAAGATGCATGTACACATTAAGGCATAGTGTTCATGGGAAGCAAGGCTCATGTTTTATTTGAAATGTTAGGACTGCTTTTCAAAGCGTCATTATATATCAGTCTGCATCTGTGTATTGGTGGTATATGTACAGTCTTAAAGAAAGAAGGAATAAGGAAATATAATACATATATATATATATATATATATATATATATATATATAAAAGTTATAAGTAGCCAAATGGTATTCACAATGTTGAAGTAAATTCCGTCTTTCAAACTAGAGATATGAAAACATGAAGGTCTAAAGCTTGAGAAAGACAGGAGGAAATAGGTGCTGGATAATTAGAGCAGTTTCTTAAAGAGGTAATGTCAACAATCATGACAGAAATAATAACGCATCAGATGAACACAAAGAAAATATAAAGTTCAGTGGAAGAAAAAATTAAATATGCTAAAAGTTAAGTTACAGCTGCAGCTTATCCAAAGAGTATTAGAAATGGGAAGATCTGATGGGACAAGTAATCTTTATCTAATGTTAGAATCTATGTTTTTCTAAGACAGTAAGAAATATTTTAACTCAGAGTATTTACTTTAATGCACAATCATTGTTACCACCCATCATCCCTATATACTACAAAGCTTCTATCCACTCCACATATACATTTAGGCTTATTGCACTGTGTTCAAAGATTTATACATGCGCTGGCACGCTGGCAGGCACACACACACACACACACACACACACACACACACACACACACACACACACACACACACACACACACACACACACACACACACACACACACACAGCACACACACCTGTCCACATGCAGAGAACTGAGGACACATGCAAATAATCACAAACTTTTATTTATTTTAAAAGTGTGTGTGTGTGTGTGTGTGTGTGTGTGTGTGTGTGTGTGTGTGTGTGTGTGTGTGTGTGTGTGTGTGCGTGTGTTGGAGTACAGTCTTGTAATCATGTATAACAAACCACCACTGGTTTGATGGTACATCATATAGATCATATCACATAACCTGCATGGAGGACAATCACATGCATTCTCAAAAAATGCAGACCTTGCAAGGCATAAGTCCTCACACCATTCAATCAAGACAGGCAAGCACAGTGTAAGAAGAAGATGTCACCTGCTTTGTGCCTTGACATATGGGACATAGTTCTGCATTGTGCCTAAGATCACTGACCTTGCATTTAAATTTTTTTGGAGTTTCTTCTTTAAAATAAAACATTTGTATTAATATACCAGTCAAGGTTTATTTCATAGCACAAAAAAATTACATAAATATGGAGTTCTCACCCTGTCATTCCTTCACTGCCTAGTTTCTAGGTTCTAACCCCATGTTCCCACCTTAAGTGTGATACTGCAGAGATCCAAGATCTCTGGCTAAGAAGGTTAGCAGATCTTCCTAGTACACTCTTGATATACTAAAATAAGCTCAGAGTAAATTCTGAAATGTGTAGTATCATTACTTTTGGGAGAAACCCCTTCCCCCATAATAATAATGCATCACTACAAAACAAAAAATGTAATTTGGAACTTGGGTTCATAATTGGCACTCTTTTTATCATTGTGTAACAACAGTTATCAGGAAATCCTTTAATTTAGCACTGCTAATTGCCATCCAGGTCTAAAGAGCTAATCACTTCCTTATATTCAGCTCTGATCAGACCCATTATTGAGAAAAATGCCCTCCTTCAAGATGTATCTCACTAAACATATCAAATAATTACAGATCCCAAAGGTTCCTAACCAAAAAAGATAACAGGCCTAAAGTTCCCAAGCTACCAAGACAGGCTGGAGGCTCTATCACTTTATTCAGTGTCTTACAGACTTTTGAGCTTAGATCTCTGTTTTGCTTACCTTACCATTGGAAACCTAGCTTTCCTGAGCCTCCTGTATCTCTTTAAGTCCAATGGATCTACTAACACTAGAACCAGGGATGTAAATCTACACAGACAAACAAAGCACGGTGAAGGGACAGGTTTATGTCATTGCCTCCCTAACCTCTGGAATAAACTTCTCCCATGTTAAGCATACAAACTCACTGTCTTCCTTTAAGTACAATTCAGATGGCTGGATGGATTTTCAAAGTTTATTCTGGAACTGACTAGTAATGTCCTCCTGGAGAAAGGAGATGTGGCCTAAGAGGAGGTCATAAGACTCGGGGACCTTGGAAAATTTATGAAGTAGTGTACAAATGTTCCAGCCATACATCTTGTAACCATATGGATTAACTGCACCTGTATTCATCTTCTCACGTGCGTTGCAAGCCATGCTGCACATATTGTTCATGTTCTTCACAATGCAAGCCAAAAAAAAGATCAAAATATTACAGCAAAGTCGTTTCCTTTCCTTATTAGCATTCTCTGGAACAGTAGTGACTTCATAATAAAACAGTTTGTATATTATTGTATACAACTGCTTCACAAATTACACCACAGATGCATTAGTGTACTATCACCATCCCATACCACTGTTTACTCCACTCCAGCACCTTCCTTATGCTGTCACCTTAAAACATTTGGTAGAAGGTATAGAAATCCTATCGTTATACAACAGCTTTTTAAAGAAAACTAATAACAATCTCGTAATGAATCCATCTATTGACACTAATGCAGATACTGGCTTTCTATTTAAACTATAATTTTAAATATTTTCTATGCATAGAGCTGTCATGTACACTAAGTGAAAAGTATCATATTTCATTTCTTCAAATATTTCATTTGGAAAACTACACTTCCGATCCCTTTTACTTAGCTCTTCATCTGTACCTTCACCTCTGTTATTTGTGTATTAGGAAGTATGGTGCACAAGGCCAAAGGGCTGCCTAGTACCATGTGCACGTATGGCCAGAATGCTGCAGTCCATAAGAGGAAGCCTGTATTCCATCATGTTGTTGAAATTTACTGCCAAATGTCTACAGAGCTCTATCACTTGTTATTCTTTAACTATAGGTTTCTAGGATGAATCTGAAAGAAGCATTTGAAGACTGTATGGGATGGGGGGTTAGAATTATGACTGGCCTAATGTTTCATATAGTTCTTTTTTTCATTGTGAAAGAAATTTTGATGCCTTCATGCACATCTTTGTAATATACATCTAAACTCCATCGATGTCATCCTTCTGAGTTATTTGTATATTATAAAAAGTATGGAAATTAGATATTCGAGCTGAAGTCAAGTCTCCCTTCACTATTTACCATAAACGTGGGCTACATTCCCAGCAGCTCTTTAATGGTCTACATCTAGCCTGAATACTGCCAGGTAACAGGAAAAGAGGAAGGCCTAAGATAAGGTTAATGGATGTGGTGAGAGAGGACATGCAGGTGGTTGGTGTGACAAAGCAAGATGCAGAGGACAGGAAGAAATGGAAACAGATGATCCACTGTGGCGACCCCTAATGGGAGCAGCCGAAAGAAGAATATCTATAGCTATCTATATATATATATATATATATATATATATATATATATATATATATATATATATATATATATATATACATACACATAGCACTGTAGTAATTGCTTTCTGCTTTAGCGGTATCTGTGTGACTGAGGTGAAACTGGCTGTTTATGCTGAGTAGCAGCTGAAGGATAATGAGGCAATGTTGGTGCCATGGTAAGGAAATCCTAAAATAAGAGTTTCACATACATGCTCAGTTTTCATACTATATTATATTTGGAATGCTTGAAAACATATAGCTTATGTTTTTGTTATAACACTCAAAGTCTAACAGATTAGAAAGATGAACAACTGACCAGTAACATGTGTGTGCGTGTACTTGTGCATCCATGCTTATATATAATTCTGTCCTATTGCAGATATATTCAGAAAATTAAATATAACAAACATTGCAAAGTGTGAAGCATGCACTCTATGTCTGGAAAGGCTGGCCTTGGGAAATGGATAAAACAGACTGACTAACACGTCATTAAACAACTATTAAGACTGCTGTACTTTCTACTAGTGTTGGTCTAATGGATTTGGTACTTTGTTCTAAGTCATTAAGCCAACTGTGTCACTGAACAGTGGCAGGAAGCAAGATAACAGGGCCCTCAGTATAAGTGTTAATTTTCCTGGCAGACACTGATTCATATTTAATACTGTGTAAATATATCACAAGGACAGTAAGCAGTGCTTTGTGTGACTGTGGGAAAAATGTGACTCATGAGACTACTGCAAATCTGTGGAGAAAAAAAAGCTGTACAACAAAATGACAGACTATTGACAATGACAGATGTCCTACGAAACCTAATCAAACAGTATGTTAAAATGTCTTACTGTCCTTCCATAGTCCTGCGTGTCCTGTTTTAATGTATCAGTACAACAGGCCTCCTAAATAAAGGTGACCTCTCAGAGTAACATCACCTGTGTTCATTTATCAGTGTCCTTCCTCTGTGCTTACGTGTTTCACAGACGTCATCTAGCCTTCTGAGACCATAAAACCTTCTATTACCTTATCTAGTATGCTGCTGACATATACTGCAAATCTGTCACAAAGTGATGTACTGAGGCTTGTGTAATTTCGTTAGCTGGTAATGGCAAATGTACTATTGTACAATTGTACTTGTCAGAGCAGTAATGTAGTACTGGCAAATATCTGGGAGGTGACAGGAAAGTGCACCTTACTTTGGGCTAGTTCAGTGATATATTTTGTGGCTTATGTGTTCTTAGCATTGATATAGTACATGCAGGTGTTGCAAAACTGGTACAGGTAAATGTTACACTGGTTACATCATTTAATAGATTCAGAGTTAAACCAGATGATGAGAAAAACCAACAGCTTCTAAATATCAAAACACCTTTTGTTTACATGTTAAAGAGCATTAACAGAAAACAGAAAATTTACCCCGGGGAGCACTGCAGTGGCTCTGCTGGTCAGAGGCACAGGGAACTAATCTAAGGGGGCGGCGAAAGTCAACACATTCTGGCTAGGCTTACAGATGCCCTTGGGCAGATAGCCTAGTACTTACCTATGAACCTATGAACATCCGCTCATACTGTTTCAGCTGTGTATAACACACTTAGAAGAATAGACATGAGATATATCAGACTGTCTACTATTATGGATCTGCGCTTGTGTATATATTGACAGGCTTATTGTTTACAAAGAAAGTTTCATTTTTCACGTGCTATTTTTCTTTTTGGTCTGATACTCTGAAACATTTTTAATGCTATACTGTTTAATCTTTGTCAATATCTATAAAGCAAATAGTTTATATCTTTAGTAAGAAGTGTTGATAGGTTGTGTATTCTTCTGCTTTACAGTACAAAGAAAACAGACTCTCCAGACAACCACCAATGAAATGAAACAGTCACATAGTGTAAATGTATTTGCAAATATTTTATTGTTCTTCTTTAGCCCCCATGCCATGTGATCATCATGCCTCCCCCAACTCTGGAAGGGTTTTCATGCAGACAACCAGAGGTGCTGTCTCTGCCATTTCTGTTATCCTGGCAATTATGGCATTTTTATTTTAAAACCCAAATCCACAGGTTGGTGTGCATTAACATATAAGACACTGTGGTGCCCATCATCACACTCAAAGGAAATGATATAGCCTGCTTCCTAGTGGTACTTGGGACTGCAGACTATAGCCACATTAAAATAAATGCCCCACCTGGGGAAGTAGGAAGGGGGCATGCCTTACAATTATGTACTTATTTTTGGCATGTCTTGACTTTTTCAGCTCAAACTTAAGTTTTGTTTGAAGGTGTGACCGTAATAAATAATATAAAGATACTATATGCGCATTCTATTTCATATCTTAGTGCAATTTGTACAAATAAACAGTAGGCTGCTTATTTGCTCCCTCAACACCACAGGAAAATAAGTTGTTGGTTAATCCACTTTTCCTTTTACTTTTTGCGATTTTTTTTGCTCAAAGTTTAGCTCTAGTATAAAAGTGGGACTGTAATGAAACAGAATAAGTATACAAGATATGTATGTGTATATATATATATATATATATATATATATATATATATATATATATATATATATATATATAGTAAATAAGTCATATAGTAATTTCTGCTACATTATGGTCGCACTTTTATTTCTCAATTTCAGTGCAGTTCTGTGCAAATAAGATTGTTGTTATGACCTTAGGTGTGATAAAACTGTATGTAGTAGCATGCTGAAGGGTGCAATGCAGTTGCCCTGGCTGGAAGGTGGTGAAAAGAGTGATGTTTCTGTGTGTGTATATGTGTGTGCTTGTGCATGTGTGCACACTCATGTGTGTACTCGTGTGTGTGTGTGTGTGTGTGTGTGTGTGTGTGTGTGTGTGTGTGTGTGTGTGTGTGTGTGTGTGTGTGTGAGTGAGAGGTATATGTCTTTGTGTTGGGGTCTATATTAGATATTTGAATCCTACTTACCTTGAACCTGTATTCATCGACCATCAACCAAAAAAGCAAAAATCAATAAAAAATTTTTATACTTGAACAGCAAAAGAACTTTATTCCATGGGTTGTTAACACTTTCACGTCTACTCTGGACGCTTCTTCAGACTTTAGAGTCTTTTTTATTGATTTTTGCTTTTTTGGTTGATGGTTGGCTTCGATAGTTGTGGAGTACCTGCACCTTGATATTGACATTTTTTCGTTTGGGGACATAGCAGGTACCTTACCCTGAGAGATCTCTGTTTATTTATCTGTATTCATCGACACTGAAACAGCAAAATTCTTTTCCATGAATAATGAAAACTTTCCTAGGGTAAGGAATCAATTGGCCAACACCACAACTTTCCCCTTTTCCCCACTGTAGTGTGATTTTGGAATTGGTATATATAGTTAGGGGAATGCAACCCCAACATTGGGGGGTGTGGTGGGAAAAGCCCCCCACTTTGGTGGGTTTCATTTATTGCAATGTGTGTTGGGGTGTTATAGTAGCCAAGTTATTATTTACCCTGGTAACATTTTCAGTGTTCGCTGAAGTGTGTTCCACTATTTTGGTATTGATGAATACAGGTTCCAGGTAAATAGATTTCGATTCTCTAATATAGACACGTATGTGTTTGGTGATGACACAAAGCAACTCTTAAGTTTATTTCAAGTAACAATATTCAAACAGTTAACCCATATCTGGACTAGTCTACCCCTACCTACATTGAGTAATGTTTACTGAAATTGCTTTTTTGGGGTGTAGGGGTGAGTTGGTGCTTGGCTTGTCTGTGTGGAGCCTTTGGCTTTTGCAAAGTGAGTTGTTTCTTGTTTGAGCATCTGGGTATGTGGAAAAACACACTACCCCACATTTATATAATAACTGCTGGATGCCCCCCCCCCCCCAGCAGAAATAATGTAAAAGAAACATATTACATTACAACCAAGTGCCTGCTCTCGTAAGCATTTGGAGACTGGCCATCAAAAGTATAAACTAACCTTTTAAGCATGATGTGAGCTTACTTCCTAGTTGTTACTACATTTTCCACATTTTACCCATTACCACTTTATGAGAATTAGTGTAATATTTCATATTTTGAAGCTAGAAAGTTGACTATTACTTCAGTCTCTTTAATTCTTCTGCCATACTAAAGTGTCTAAAAATGAAGACACCTCAGCAGAAAAATTGAAGGATATATAGTTTTAATTATCTCAGCCATTAAAACTACAAATTCTGCTGAAACTTGTTCACAGACAGTAATAATAACTTTTAGAAGACTATAAATGCATCATTTAAAATCCCGTACCTTCAAAAAAGTATTCAAATCCTGGAATGGGTTATTATGACCAGACGTTCCCTTTTGAGTCCAACTCATACCTCTCAACTACCCCATCTTCTTTTCTCTCTGTTTTTTCTTTAAACGTTTGCCCTGTCCCTCATA
The DNA here is from genome assembly GCF_019279795.1 of Protopterus annectens. Classification (NCBI taxonomy): domain Eukaryota; kingdom Metazoa; phylum Chordata; order Ceratodontiformes; family Protopteridae; genus Protopterus; species Protopterus annectens. The sequence goes on from NC_056745.1 coordinate 230,655,312, forward strand.
AAATGTTTGATTTTCTGGTAAATCACTCATAATTATAGTTAGTCAATAATGCTAGTCATTAGAGTTTTATACCTCTTATTCATGTTGATGCAAAACCTGCTGTCCTACTACCTTTTTAAGTGAGATAGAGTAATATTTAAAAAAACGTTCCTGATTTTGTACCCCATATCATTATTTTTGGTTTTGGCCAGAATTCTTGACCAAATAACTTGACAGGTATGGTGTTGCCCCAAAACATTCAGATTTAAATTATTTCTCTCGGCATCATTACAGCGATCCAGAAATCGAGTACTAGGCAGTTCACGTTGCTGCATTTGCTTGATACATGCTGTGCCTTTAGAGATGGAAAACTAATGTATGTTTATTTGTAGTTGCCACTGTTTCTCAGTTTATTAATTATATCTTTTGTACTCTTACTGTTTTAATGGGTCAGAATCATTAAGTGGTTGTTGTATTTCAATGGACCTTCTACAATAAAGTGATCTTGGGACAGAGCCATAGTTGACTCATCTAACACCTAGTGCCTTGCTACAGTTTAAATACCATGTACAGAGCACTGAAGCACTTTAGCCCAGACTACTACCATCTCCAGCTAGCACCCCCTAACATCTTGAGCCCAGGGTGGCTTCCCTCTTATTTATTATTTATTTATTTGACATTTGTTAATCGGGTTGGTTCAACTGAGCCGGAGGCCCATTTTCAGTGGAGACCCCAGGAGAAAGGCTCCAGAGGTGTTACAGACAAAAAGAACAAATTTCAACATAGTTAACAATTAATCAATACACAGTTCAAATAGCAGTAGTAATGCAATTACAGGTAATTGAGATGTACTGAAAAAATGTGAACAAGAGAAAAATACAAAGCATAGAAAGATATTGGTTCTAATATAAGCAATGTTTTTTTTTTGTTTGTTCTACTTCTTCTTCTTCTTCTAACAGACAGGTAAAAATAGATATGAAACATACCTCACAAACAAAAAAGTTAACGAGCTAGGTATGAGATACGTCTATGTCATTGTAATTACCTAGCTAAGTGGAGTTTATTCCTGGCTTGGGGGGGATGAAGAGGTGTAATGGGTTAGGTAGGTTCATAACAGGGACAACACTTTATGCTAAGTAAATGTAGTTTAGGCTCTTTTTTGAAGTGCTTAGGGTGGGAGATGGTTCTTATATGTGAGGGGAGTTTTCCCATGCTTGGGCTACGCTGCATTTGTAAAGTAGTTTTCCAAAATATTTGTTGGATTTATAAATGTCAAGGAGTTGATTTGATGTATGGAGAGTGCAGTTTGGGGTATAATAGGAAACTAGGGAGGAGAGAGAAGCAGGATGTAGGTTTGTATAGAACAAGAGTATACAATTTGAAATTGAGACATTTGGAGCAGTTGGGGGAATTCTAGCCATTTAAGAGACTTGAGTGCCAGGCAGTGGTGTGTGTTGTGTGGGGAGTTAGTGGCAAATCTGGCTACTTTATGGTAAGTTTGTTGGTGTGTGGAAAGATATGTGGAGTGAATGGAGGTGAGAATAGGGTTGCATAGAAAAGGGAGGGAAGGTGGAGAGACTGAGTTATGGAGAATCTAGCTTCTGAGTTAAGAAATTTCTTATTTTGGTAAAGTAGACCAAGTTTTTGGTGTTTTTTTAATATTTTGCTGAATATGGAGATTAAATTTAAGTTTGTCATCAATAATTGTGCCTAAGAGCTTTGTGGGGGGTTCGGCTAGGATGGGAGTCTTGTCAAGGGATGTGATGATAAAGGAGGATTTATGGTGAGAGAGGGGTCGAGGAAAGAATAGTAGAAGTTTAGGTTTTTTTGGATTTAAGATGAGCTGATTTTTGGTGAGCCACTTTTCAATGGACAGGAAGGAGTTTTGGGTTTGTGTGTGGAGGTCAGATAAGTTGTTGGAGATGGAGATAAGTGTAGAATCATCGGTGTATTGAATGAGGGAGGACTGTTTACAGGAAGTATGGAGGTCATTTATGAAGATATTGAACATGAGTGGGCATAGGATGGATCCTTGGGGGATACCACATTTTATGGGTAGAAAGGAGGCGCAAGAAGTGGGCCATCTGACAGATTGCTGCCTGTTGGAAAGATAGCTGGTAAACTAGGTAAGAGACATAGTGGAGAGATTTAGATCTTTGAGTTTAAAGAGGAGTGAGGGGTGTGAAACAGTGTCAAAACTTTGGAGAGGACAAGGAAAAGGCAGGATACAAGTTTGTTGTGGTCTCTGGCCTCAGCTGCTGTGTGGGTAAAAGCCAACAGTGCAGTAGAAGTATTGTGGTTTGGTCTGAAGCCATGCTGGGTATGAGTCAGTAGGTTTTCCTGAATGAGAAAATTAAGTAGTTGAGTATGGTTGCAGTTTTCAAGTATTTTTGATAGAAGGAAACCATTCTTTCTTTTAATTTCCATGTAAATAGAATGACAGTAGTGTGAGTCATATGCATCTTATATAATGTCTGGAACCTATTTTGATTTTCACTTTTTTTGTATGAATTACAATGATTTGTGTTCTCAGAGCAGTCTTATCTCATTAACAGTAGTTGCAAATGCTCATCGAAATAAACTAGTCAAATTGCATGTAGGCTTCCAGTTTTTAGGCCAAGGCCAGGTGCTGACAAGACACTCTCTGACATAGTCTTCCTGAGGTGACAAAGCTATTGTTGTAATCCAGGCAGAAGTGTAATTGGTTCAACCAGTGCCCTGGGCCAGTACAATGAATAAGTTCCCCCCAGCTCTTCAAATTAAAAGTAAAAAAAAAAAAAAAAAAAAAAAGATGTTCCTTCTACAGGCACACCATCCAGGTGGCCAGATGCATGACACTTGCTCCCACCCTCCTGCTTCAGCCATTCAGGTCCATTTTCTGTGCCCTGCCCCCACCCTCTTTCAACATAATTGCATGTTTTAAACTATAGCAAACTATTTGCTACAAATGTAGCAAGTTGTACCCTGCCTGCATGGAGCACTATAGTACTCGTGTTTTATTTAAAAAAAAAAAAAAATCTCCTTTTTAAACTGTAGCAGACTGCTTGATACAGTGTTTACCCTGCCTGCACAGAATGATTCAGTGCCCAGATTTTAGTTAAAAAAAAAAAAAAACTTTACTTTTAAACTGTAGCAACTGCTTGCTATAATGTTTAGACTGGACTGACTGCAAATGCAATACTGGCTTTTAAAAGCCTGTATTGCTTTAAAGAAAGCTAGGGATGGTCTGATCGTACCCCAACACTTTCCACCTGAGGTATTTGCCCCTCTCGTCCCCCTAGTTATACTACACTACTGCATGCAGGAGCTATAAAATAACCACTCCTGCTTCTACCTCAAAGAACTTTTAACAGACATTCAAACTACTTTTGCCATTTACCACTCTCTGCACTGAGAAGGTATGTTTTATCTTGAAAGTTGTTATATTTGTTTAATAGTATTTTATCACTTCCATCATGGCTCATGTATCCTCACAATGCAGAACAGAACAAAATAGTCCAGCTTTCTGTTCTTGAATTTAGGTTAATGATACATATTTTTCTTTATACTGACTGACTCAAAAATATATTTTAATGGCTCAGAATCATTAAGTAGTTGTTATATTTCAATGAGCCTGCTATAGTAACGTGCCATTTTCCTACCTGTATTGTGTTAGTAGCTTTACCCTTGACTTGTTACATTGTAACATTGCAGCACACCATCCAACTGTAACCACTGAGTTTGACAAACTAGTAGTTTTTTCTGTGTTGTGAACATTGCCAGGATTTGTAAGATTATGGTGTTCACTGATTTTTCATAGGGAAATGGTCTTTTATTTTTAACAGTGGATCATGGGTCAGGTGTTACTATGTGCCATGTAATCTATACTTTATTGGTGTAGTGTTTTGATGTGTTTTTTTGGGGGGGTAGACATGCCCCACCAGCTAGCTGCTGTGCCTATATTGTGTCCCAGCAAGAAAAGTAACCTGGAGCTGCCACTGTTCACAAAAAAGGTATTTGTATACAAAATAAGGTTGTCCTGCATGGGGGGAATTATCTTCTCCAAAGTCAATTACAGGGTACAAGTGGCAAAGCCCCTTCTATGGGGTTGTGAGGAACAGAAAATAGCTTGAAATATTTGTGACAATACCGTTTTGCAGTTTTTTCATAAAAAAGCAGTTGCACTAGTGTCTTATGTACTGATGCTGTTAACAGACTAATCTGTAAGAGACTGTCTGCATATAATGTAGTGGGCTTCCTGACTCAATATATGGTAAATAGTTATCACATGTAAGCATATGGCTTTATCACGTCATCACATAAAATGTAGTACTCACTGCCTCTGCAGAAGAAAAGTGCTTTAACATTCACTTTAGAATATTATGGCAGTTAAATTAGATGTGTTGTATAACTGACTTGCCTGTACATATATGCATTAAACCAAAGACTCCTCCTTGTGTTGCCTAGAATCTTTCAAGTAACAATCCAGATATTAATTGAGTAAAGTATGTAAACACTGTATCATGTAGAAGCTCTCACCTGACAAAGCAGAGTCTGAATGTATTTATTTTGTATCCATGTTCTGAACTTCATTAGTGAACTCAGACAGCCGTTTACATTTTATAGCATTCATCTTTGTTATGAGTTTGAATTTAAATGCAGTGAAATGACCCACTGATTTTTTTGTTCAGCTGACAGTTTCAATATTGTAATAAGCAAGGTTCAATTTAGTAAATGGTACATTTTTGCTAGTTATTGTTTGCACCACACCACTCATTTCTTGGTGATAGATTTCACTTTTAGCATTCCTCTGGTGTTCTACATTTCCCATCATTGTTTTTGTTACAGTTCACCTGCCCAGATTCATCTCCTCTGACCCTGCAGTACTACAGCTATCTAATATCTCTGCTACAAAAACATCATGTCTCAGTTCATCTTAGATATGCTCTGGTGTCTCCCCACTTCCATTAATCCTCTCTCCATACTGCGATAGCCCATAGATGCTAATCTAATGTTCAGGCACAGGGAGCTACGCTGATGATTAGCGTATGTAGCTGCATGCTTACAGTATTGTACGCTCTTGAATCATTAGTTTTATTGTTGTTGAACAGATTGCCCATTGCAAGTTAAAGCCTACACCTGCAGATCTCTATAAGCACAAAAGTAAGGATTTGTTAGCCCCTTTCTCCAAGCTACAGTCATTTATGAGGTAGTTTTAAGTCAGGGGATGGGCAGCCTTGCTGACTGAGTGGTAGGTAATGGGTAGTGATGCCCATTGTAAGCCATTATCTCTCTTTTGATCCTCCCTTCACAAGTACATCTTCTTCTTTTGGCTTTTCCCAGTTAGGGGTTGCCACAGAGGATCTCCTGTCTGCTCATGATTGGCAGTGGAGCTTCTTACGGTGTCGAGTTGCCAGTCCGGCACCCAACCTTCCACAGAAGGTACACACACGCATGCACGCACTCATGCCTAGATCAAATTTGGAGTGCCCACTCCACCTACAGCATGTCTTAGGGATGTGGGAGGAAACCGGAGCACCCGGAGGAAACCCACGTGACCACAGAGAGGACATGCAGACTCCGCACAGGAGGCACCCCAGCCAAGAATCAAACCGGAGAACCTCTTGCTGTGAGGCGGCAATGCTAACCTCTGCACCACCGTGGCTGCCGCCCCTTCATAAGAACATCTGACATGCTGATTTCATACCAAACTCCACAAGATTTTAAGAGACACTAAAACAGTAGCACTTCCACCCCATCCATAATGACAGCAATCCATTTGACATTAATTCTTTAACACCATGCACCACTCTATGGCTTGTTGGGGTCAAAACTACAGTCATCTGCAACACAGATTAAGGTAGCTAATTATATCTCACCACCTCTCCCACATTAAAATGCCTCAGGCACACCTTTAAGTTCCTGTCTACCTCTCTATGTTTTTGCTTGCTCTTAAAATACATTGCTCTTCTCTGCATTTCCATAGTCATGATAAAAATATCATCAGAACTATGTATCAGTGAAAAGCTATGTATTGAAGTAAAGCTAACACACTGAAATTCTAAGTCATGTATTACCTCTTGGAGTTCCTTTTAGCTGCCCACTAGAGCCTCAGATGTACTCTATAGCCCTTATAATCTTCCCACTGTGACCTCTTTTCCAGTTTCTTCCCTACTGAAAATTCCTTAAACCAGTTTTCTCACTCTGACCCTGATCGCATCAGACAACATGCGGAGTCTAATGTCTTGCTTTTTCCTGTACAAGTCAAACATAACTGGAGTATCGTAAACCTGGCTGGTTATATACACTTGTGATTCATTCTGAGCTCATTCTTTTAACTCATTTCTGTGATTACATCATGTTTTGTTCAAAGTAGGGTGGAAAGGGTCATTTTTTATATTAAAGACTCCTTGCCTTCCAGCAACACTATAACCTGTATTCCTGGTTATTTCTGTACATGATTATTTGCCAGAATTTCATTTCATTGACTGAATTTCATTTATTTGTTTAAACATGTTTACTAGTGAACCAGCAAGCCCAGTTTAATTGCAATTAAATAGTTACTACACTAAATAAAAGTCATAGGTATATACCGTTCATAACAACTGCATCAGAATAAGAGTTTATGTTCAAAGACTGCAAATAAGGTATTTTTAAAACATGTAAGTTCTAGCATTAGTAATGCGACAAGTTCTAGTATTAGTTATGCAACACTATATCATTTCTGATATATTGTGCTATATTGAGAGCTACTTAATCCTAATGTGTTTTAGGATATTTAATTTCTGTTCAGTAGTCACTCCACTGCAGGCAATTCAGTCTAGCCAAGTGGGTTTCCAGGAAAAGTCTTTTAAATGGGAGACAAAGTCCTTGTACCTCCTCCCCATGAATAGGACTGTGTGACTTTTTCCTGGCTAACTACGTCTGAGGTTGCCAGACTTCAAGGATAAGTTATGATTCTTTTTGTCAGAAGCTGAGCCATTCCTGACCAGTAAAAATGAACTGTCCTGCATTTCCCAGAAAATCAGGTGCTTGAACTTCACTGTTTGTTCAGAAATGCTCAGTTTTAATGCTGGTATATAATTATTGCATACTGTTTTGGGCACTCTTCCTCTTTGACTCTGTTGTGCAGCTGTGGAGTTGCTATATATGTTAGTTGTGGGGGTTGTGGGGGCTTGTCAACTTGCCCCCCCCCAAAAAAAAGAACACTTTGACCTGTAATGATACTTTTTATGCAATAGACAGCTACCATTCTGAGTGCTAACAGATAAGTACCCTGGTACAGTAATGAGGGCAAAGCCCAAGCAACCAAACGTCAAGCCAGACACACATAAATGCCAGTGCAGCCTGCTTTCAGACATGGGATGTTATTCTATCATACCATGGCTTACATTTAACCTGTATTTTATATGTTTGGCGTCTTTTAATTATTTTCTTCTTTTATAGTATTTTGGTGTACTGCAGACAAAATAGTTCCCATTTCATGCATCACTAAGTCTCAGTATAGTGATAATAAGTGATTTTGTGAAAGAAAAATTCAAAGACTGGTATGATATTCTCCCATTTAAAAATCACTGTTGATTCCCAATCAAAGTGAAAACATTGGCTATAGTAAAAAACAAGGCAAAGAAATTATTAAAATGTATGAAGCAACATTTTACTGCACAAACAAAAATTGTGTAGTTAAACACTATGTTTGCAAGAGTGGGTCTAACTTCTCTAACTCCTACAATAGCTCCCTCCACTTCCATCTTATAAATGAGGAACATTACATCTCGCAATGTGGAGCAAATGGGGAAAATGTGGAACAGTTTTCAACAAAAACATTAAACCAACAAAAAGTCAAACAGAAAAGAACTAGGAATGATTTTTTTGTACTTTCATCAATCCACAATGTAGGACTTCACAATAAAGTCAACCAACAACCCTGACACATTTTATTTATATAAAATCATGTGAACAAAGTCATGTGACACTAAACTTCAACCAGGAAGTTCAAAACACAGTTAATAGTTTTCTTCATACTTGCTTAAAGTGTTTTTTGATAAATCAGTGTTAGTCAATACTTTTTATCATGATTATTTGTTGAAAAAAAATTTAACAATGAATGTGTGGCAGACACTTTGAATGTGGAACAATGAGGAACATGACATTTTTAACACTCAACCTGAGGAGCATTCTTCTTAATGATGTATATTTGAAAGGTATAACTCAAAGCAGGCATTAAGACCACTTGAAAATCCAGACTTTTTATCTCTTGGTTCCACCTCACCCATGATGCACCTCTCTGCTCCTCCTTCTCAGATCTGCATTTAGTCATGCTAAAGAAGAGTACATATACATACAGAAGCCACAGCAGACTATCTCAGCCAAGGCAGAGAAAGTGGGAAGAGTCATTTAGAAGGATGGACCCACTCTTAAGGGTCTAGTGTTACAGTAAGTACATAACTTTAATGTCCGTCCTCTTTAACTTTGGACATAGCCACAAGCTCCTTCTGCAGGGACAACATATTCTGGAGAAGAATATACTCTTGATAATAGCCACAGAATCATATCTTATTTATTTATTTTATTTAACATTTGTTTACCTGTAAAGTCCAACTTGGAATGAGCTAAATATTAGCAGAGGCCCAGGGAGAAATGCTCCAGATGCATGTCTTTGTAACATGGGAGGAAAATGGAGCACCCAGAGGAAACTCATGCAAATGCAGGGAGGATATGCAGACTCTGCACAGAAGGCACCCCAGCCAAGAATCGAACCGGAGAACCTCTTGCTATGAGGTGACAATGCAAACCGCTGCACCACTGCACCAAAATGAAATGCGATCCAGCTTGTTACATTTTGCAAAAGTGGTAAAGGATGATCATCTAGCTGCTGCACAAATATCATCAAGATTGCTGAGGCAGCTACCTGTGAAGTTAAGTGAGCGCTAACAGCTTGGTAGCAATAGCTTTCTATGCTTAGCATAACAAACTTTTATACAGTCAGATAGTCATCTGTCAAGGGTATAGTTTGGAAACCTTATGACCTAATAGCTTTATAGAAACGTTACAAAAAGCTGTGCATCTTTGCATAAGAGTTGGCTCTATTCACATACTGTCCACATAGTGTAGCAATAATTCTCAATGGTTAGAGTAGGCAGGAAAAAAAACAGGCAGACTTATATACTGATTTATATCTGACTCTTATGTCTATAGGTAAGAAAGTAGGATTGATCTTAAAAGAAACTTTATCTTTGGGAAATCTGAGATATGGTGGTCCAGCAGAAAGAGCTTAATGTTCAGACATCCTTATGGAGGATATAGTGTCTTCCAAAAAAGCCTTTTCCAAGTAAAGTTTTATAATGCTAATCTGCAGTAGCAGATGGCTTGAAGGGAGCCCGTGTTTGTTGATTTTTCTAGAACAAAGTGCAAGTCCCAAAGAGGTATTGAATCATGTAGTAGTGGTCTCACAATAAAGTACTCATTGTAAAGCTTTGGAAATATTCAGGTAAACTAAGGATATCACCTTTGCCTTGGGAAAAGTTCAAGATGGCTGTCAACCTTTCCCGTTACATCAGTGAGCTGAAGATGAGACCAGTTCTTCTGATCCTTCAGCATTCCAAGAGCACTTCCCACAGAGGCATCTATTCATACAGAGAAGAAATATAGCAGTTGTATGATAGAGCAAAAATCAAGAAAGAAATGAATCTCACCCTTTTTGTTAACACTCCACAATTACTTCCTAGTTGCTTTTCTCATCCCTGAGGAGTCTGCTTCCTAAGTGAAGAAGGTAAATAGATACCTGCTGCTACTACCCCACACGTGGTCTTTCAGTGGCAAAGAAGATGCCTGGAAAAGGAAAAAACCCTACAGTGATTGTTTTACATCCCTGACCATATCAAGTGCAGGGACGTCTCACTCATTCTATTACTGTGAACCCCTTCCTCAAGGAACAGTCTGCCCCATAAGTGGCCACACTTTCCTCATTTGCACTGATGAAGATTCATCCAGAAAACAAAATATCAGAAAACCAATAATCCTTATAGCTTTTCTTGTTTCTTACTCACCCAAGTGCATGTTATTTCACCTCATCTGTTGGTGGAGCCCCTCTTTTTAAGAACAGCAAGAACGCCACTGTTCCATCTATCCAGCAAATCTCACTAGACATTTACTCCTTGTGTGCCCTCACTGCATAGTTTTTCTACTGCTAATAGTTGGTACTAACCCTGCGTTTTTGGGTAGAGTGATCAATATATACTTTCTTCTTTGCAAACTTCCAGAACAAAGAAAACTTACAGGGACCAATGGACATTTCTTGCCTGTAATTACCTGGGTATGTAGGGGAGCCATCCTTGCATAGATGAGTCGCAATGAGCATTCTCCAGGCATCATGGACAAACCCTGTGGCTAGGCTGAGGTTGAACAGTTTAATTGGAGGCTTAGATAGTACATAGTTGGCACTAATGGGAATGCAGCCTGGTATACTATCTGGGCCCATGTAAATATTATTTTTAGCCTTTGACAGGGATTTTAAGACTTGCTCCAAGGTGGTTACATGGGAAATTCCATTTTCAGGGATAATGGACATAGCAATGTTGGTAGGTAGGTGGAGTAAAGTTAGCACTAAATTTGTCTGCCAATACATTGAGTATGACATTGGGATTGGAAAGTGTAATATTTTTATAGAAGAGCTCAGTGCATTCTTGAACATTATTCCTATGCCTGAACCATAGCTGATGTGGGTTCTCTGCATTTTTGGAAATATCCTTTGAGGAAACTAAACATTTAGTCCAACAACTGTGAGGATTTTAGCCTGTTTTTTTTCCATATTCTCAATGAGTACCTTCACATAACAACCAAACAAAACTGGTCCCTGACTGGGTTATTCATGAAGATCACTCGGATGTCTTCGCCGATGTTAACTAATCTAAGCTACATCTGCTGTTGAACAGTTATGGCCATGTCATTAAACACTACACACATTATAAGGTTTACCAAGCCATAAACACTTACCAGTTCCGATTTATGTTTCTTTTTTATAAGTTTGACAGACAACTGGTCTACGACTTGGAGCATTTCATTAGACACTTACCATGAAAAATGCTTGAAATATGGACTGGATAAATAAGCTTCTTCATGGAAAAAAATAGAAAGTTTGTATACATGCTTCAGTAAGTGGCTCATTGCCCTGGACTTCCTATATGGTGAATAGACCATGGGCTCTGGGGTGATGGAGCATTCCTGAAAGCAGCTATTGGCACTAAAGTATCCAGTCTTGGAGTCTTTGTCCAGAATCTCTGAGCTCTGGGAGGGGCTAACTAGAGCTACTCCATCTGGATTGTTCCAGACAGCATTAATAGTGACTTTATTGATGTTTATCAATGAAAGGAACATAATTTGGTGGGTAGACCAAAGGGACTTAGAGCTAGATCCTGTCACTTGAATAGATCAGTCAATTATTCATTTCAGGGTCAACCAACCCTGAGTGAAATCTGAAACAGTGGCTTTGTGCAATGCAGGGTGAAGCTTGGTCTGACACTCTGGACATTTTAAACAATGTCTTGCTCAACCAGCCTCAGGATTGCAGTACCATCTGTCATGATAAGTAACTTATGACCTATAGCAAAGCCCTCATGTCCTCACTACACAGTCTGGCCCCACGCCGTGCATGTAACTCCACCTAGTTCTTCATTTACTGTGGTATCACCGGGAGCTGTATGAATTTAAGGCAGCTGGTTGAAGTTTGATATAAAAACAGAGCTAATGCAGTCTTCCTGAGAATAAACTTGTTGTAGATTACCAATACTCCATATACCAGGTTGAGGTCAACAAGAGGAAGTTTGAATATTTATTAGAGGAGACCTAATCATCAGCAAATTGGCTGTTCACTTTCTTTTGAGTGGTGGGGAAGTGTGCAGTCCAGTCTGCCTGTCCAGCCAGAAGGCTTTACCTAGTGAAGGGAATGAACTAGCTGCTTGGTACTTTGTTGCCAAGCTTTCATTAATTTGATTGGGTGAGAAGCGCTGACTGAAATTATTGAGATCCTAGAGAGTATAGGCCATCTAACAGTAGGTATACGTTTTTATTGCAGTTATAATGCCTTTATCTCCATGGTTTCTAGCAAG
>NC_056745.1:230672376-230729876 GCF_019279795.1 Protopterus annectens
ATAGTAAATTGTAATGTGCAGTTTTAATGTTATTTTCATTATTTATAGATCTATTAACAAATACTTATTGTAGCCCAGTACATGATTTACAGAGCTACATATACAGATTACTGTTTTAATAAACATGTCACATATATTTATTATTAAAATCTGTTAAATACTCATATTCATATTTTTTTAGAAAAGAGGCATGTCTGATTACAAACATGGTCATGTATTTTCAGGTATACATATCTTTCTCAGGAAATACCTCTAGTTATGCCGATTTGTTAAACTTTTATCATTAATTTGACTCAATGTAATAGTGAACATTAAGAAACAAAGATTTTTTTTTACTTACTAGAGAACTCTGATCTTCTCACCACTACCTGGTCTACCCACTCAGCCAGCTGGTCAATGCTGCACTTCTGCAAATCATTGTAAAAAGGTGATGGCACTGCTCGCCGGAGTGGGTTATACCTGTCAGGGTTGACAGGTGGTCACCCAGCTCCTGCCAGATATCTATTTTTTCCAAGTTGTATGCCATGTACATGTCTTGATCTTATCCCAGTTATGAATCATTGTGCAGGTAGAGCAATATCATAGTCTCCCTGTCAGACTAGCTAGGAGTGCGGCCTCATGCCATCACTGGTTATGCAATCATTCAAAGTACCAGAACAACAATTAGGAAAGTATGGTCAGGGGTGTATTCGTCGGGGTTAGAACCACTCCCTGTGGGTTGTGACTTCAACTTAACCAAACCCTGTTTACTAGCAGGGGCATTGCAACACCTATTGATATTAATGGCAAGTTTGGTTTAACTATAACTGCTTTGTTATGTACTTTTTTTTCTTAAAGGAAACCAGTTACCTTTCCTTTCTATGCTTGATTAAAATGCAAATATATGATTAATAATTGCTGTTGCTAATGCTCATTGGTAAAGGTTATTTTTTGCACACTAACGGTATGTCTCTTGTAGTACAGCAGGATTTTTTAAGCTTCTCTTTGGAGGAGTAGAAATAAATGTCACTGTGTGTTATTTTTAAGTGTTAGGAAGTTATGATTTGTTTGAGGTGCAAGCGTGTGACATACAGCATTGGATGGACAGGCATTACACTTCAGATTGCTGCAAACTTGACATTCAAATGACTCCATTTTGTTTTGTTTTTTTCACTAAATTCTGATGTTGGTTAGTCTTGGGCCATTTAAGCATTCTTGCAGCAAGCTTGAGACAGCTGTGAAGTGCTGCTGTGTGCTCATGTTACTTTGGCCACTTGAGCATGATCTGCGAAAATCTGAAATTTGCCGATACATCTTGTGACACGTTTGTGTACTACTACTACAATTCAAACAGATTAATGTCAATTAGCCTACTTTGCATATAAGGTGTAAATGGCCCTTAATTTTTGCCAATAAGGTGAGCATCACCATAGTAATTCACCAATAGTCAAGACAGGGGACAAATGCAAAAGGATAGAGCAGAGTTATTACAGTAAGGAAATATTTTAAAAATTATCATAATTTAATAAGACACACTTAGAACTATTATTTCATTATTGAATTAGGGGTTATATCTAATGACCTTACCTACATGATGTGCATGTTATGACAGCAGTGGCTGATTGCTAGATTTGTACCATTTGGAAGTTGGATTCATGACAGCAGCAGTGGAAATGATTACTGATAACATGATCACTGTTGTGGTATACCTTAATGATTTTGCATACAAAGGTATAAATGCAGTAATTTACTACTGAAGTTCTGCAGTGCTAAGGATATCAACAGGCATCGGTCAATATGCACAATCTCCGCAGAAGTAAAGGTCATCTGAATAATTAATTCCAATTTAAAGAGATATATAACTAATGAAGAGGCTGCTGCTGGCAAACAACTTTGCATTTCACTGCTTCATCTACAAATTCATACCTGCTGTCCTTGAAGAACAAATTGTCTATGTTACATTAAAAAATGGTGTGCTGGTGATATGCAATAAGGAATGGCTGGTAAACCAACAAGAGATTCATAGTTATTAGGCATTTCATCCAAAGGAGGATACAATCAGGAGTGCAGCACACACACACAACCCCACCATGTTGCACAGTAGTGTCAACAATCAATCTACCTGACATGGTAAGAGAACCCACAGCCTTCTGCACCAAACACAAGTGTGCTACCTATTGCACCAATGACATTGCACAACACAACTTTGAAACACTATGACTGACATTGACAGACTATAGTTATCAGTGATTTAAAAACAAACAAACAAAAAAATAAAAATAAAGGAATCCTGGCAGTTGGTGTGGAGGTTTAAGGCACTTGCCTTCCAGTAATTAAGGTTCAGGGATTGACTCTGAGCAAAGTCACTTAGCTAGACAGTACACTTATCTGGGGCATTACACACACACACTCTCACACATACAAACAGTGTGGTTGAATGCTACTCTAAACTAGCTGCCACTAAAAAGAAAGATTACACACTAAGGAACGGGTGCTGCTCTAAATTAACTGCTATCTACTTAAATATGCTGCTATGGTTTCTTAACATATGGTTACCATTGTCTACCCTTCCATCTAGAAAGAAAGATTGTACATTGTACACTCACTGGCAAAAAATGAGTGTTTCATTTGCTCTAAATCAACTGTCAGCTCCATCTCTTAGTTAAATTTCTCACCATGGTTTCTAAACTTTGCCATCTCCACTTGCTGCAGTTTCTAAAAATGACATTATCTTGAGGCTTGCTCTCCACAGGGTCCTAATGCTTGTTATGTTCAGTTCTGGGTTTGTGTGAAGTTCTCAACAGAATCCTAATGCTTGCTATGTTCAGTTCCAGGCTTGTTTTTATTTATGGAAGATTTGTTTGATTTTTCTGTTGTTTTTAGTGAAGATAGTCCCAACCTCCCAGCCAACATGGGCCTTAGGCAACTGCCTAGGTTGCCTAGTACTAGATCCAACACTGAGTGTATATGTTAAGTGTCCCACTTACACACCAAGCACCAGTGACTGCCTCCATTCATACACTAGTGAGGATATACCAGAATCAAACAGTAGCTGGTCTTGCAAGGATCAGATGTTGGGAAACTGTTCAGACACATGGGGGGACATTAATGTCAGTAGTCAGGGTGAACAAGCACAACATATTTCACACAGGCCATGTCAGCATTTATCTGCACCTAGCAGAAATTCACATTCCAGGTCACAATCATGGTCATACAAATCTATCAGGTCAGTAACAGCAGGATCACCTGCATTAAGTAGGCCATGACATCAGACCAATGTATCTTAAAGTTCACATTGTATTCCCTCCCCAAAATCACTTGCACTATCACCTAGCCTATCTAGAGGAGATATGTATGATTAATTTGATCTTGAACTACTTTGAATCAGCTTCAAAGACAGTTGTATGTTTAACTGGAATGCATTTATTTCATCCCTGTAAAACTAGTATATATACCATCAGTGAAAGGTAGACAAAAAAAATGATACAGTGATTACCATTCCAAGAGGTGGCAGTCATCTACAACAAAAAAGTAGTAATGCACAAAAATTGTCAGGAGAAATATATCATAAGCAAATGGCACATTAAAATGAGTATTCTGCCATATAAACGTATTGCTGCCACTCCACCCTCCGTACTGCACAAATGATGAGAGTTTTTGATGTCAGAAATTATTGTGTATGGCGGCATAAAATGAATCTGATATACATTACTGCAGAATAATTCAGAAGAGATGGCATAATATAAAAAAGCAGTATAATTCATTTTCTTTAAATTTGCAATGCATTAACTCAGGAAGTATTTCACTATTGACAATATTCATTTCTTTTGTATAATTAAATAAGCAGTAATCAGTAAAGCAGAACTTATTCATCAAAGCAGACAATGTGAATTATTTTTATATGATGCCTTACAACATCACTGAACTGACTTTGTAAAAAGATAATAAAAAACTATTTTAAGATGAGAGAGAATGTCAGATAAATAGTAACAATAGACCATGCACCACACAGCATAACCCACAGATATCACTTCATGCATCAGTTATACTCTATGTGTTTTTTACAATAACGGAAACACTAACCCAAACGTCATGGGTAATAGTTGTGGACTAGACGCCACCTCTTTACCTGCATTGCTGCATGGTGTCCCTTACCACTGCTACTGGCTGGTCATCATTACTCATATTTGGAGTGGAACTGGGAGATGCAATGATAGCTTAGGTCACTTCACCACCAGACTGGTGCATGATCATGCTATGCAGAATGTAATATGCGTGAAACATCCTGCGTGTAGTAGCTGGGTCATACTGAAGGGCAACCCCCCCAGTGTCATTCAGGCACCTGAAACAGCTTTTCAGGAGGCCAAAGAGCCTCTTGATGACAATACAGGTCTGGAACAGGGATGTTGTATACATCTTCCCTGCAGCTCTACCAGCTCTACTTGGATTTTTCACTGGTGTCATCAACCATGGGGCCAGTGGATATCTAACATCACCTAAAAAATAAGAGAGAAAGAGAGGGATTAGTATTCAGCAATACATTTTAGTGTGAATAACTACTTAAATATAATATAAAAATATATATATTTCCACTTCCCAGTAAGATAATCACTGAACATCTTACCATGCAGAAAAAGGCAGTAAATTGAGCTAGTGTGCCAGATTCGGGAATCATGTGCACTGCTAGGATGCTGGGCAGAGACGTTTGTGATGCACCTCATGCATCACATACTAATGGTAGCCCTTTCTATGTGATTATCAAAGTTATAAAAAACTAATCTCTTTACACCTTCTCAATAAACCAACGAGCGAGCACCACAAGCAGTTTTTGCCCAGCCATGACAAGCGACTCAGACCTAGAAATAGCAAAGCTTGCAGCAAGTGATAGGATTTTCACGGACTGCAACTCTGATAGATTTTACAAGGCTTCTCATTATATAACACATCTGCAAACAGGGCAGAAAAGCAGGAAAAGTTGACTATGAATCACAAATGGTGTAAAAGATATTTCATTAGCATACCAAACTTTACATCACTCCTCCTTGCATCTCATTATTTGCATATTTGCATAAGCACAATCGCGGTCATTTCTCATTGGTGCAAATGGCTTATGTGAAGAGCAGCTCAACTGTGCTAATCCAGGAACAACACGGATAGCTTCAGCGCATTTAAGTAACTGATTATGAATACTGGCCTACATGTTACAGCTACTTCTTATATCTGTGACTTGATGGTTCCATTTACCAAAACCTTTCACAGACTCAGGCTGTACTGCTGTTGTTCTTGTGCAAACAATTACCTAGTTTCATACTTTCCCCATTCTGAAATGAATGTATTCCATAGCTTTGGAAGACAAATTCAGTGTAGAAAGCTTTAAAAGTGTTCATAGGTTTATAGGTTCATAGGTAGGTACTGGGCTATCTGCCCGAAGGCATATATTAGCCCAGTCATGTGATTACCCTTGAATTTCCTGTATCTCAAAAAAGTGGATCCAAAGTGCTTACAGACTCTTGATAGGGCATTCATTGCAAGCCTTCAGACGATTTTGTGATTATATGCTGTACCCTCCCTACCTTAGTTGTTAAGCATTTCATTGTAAAACATAAAAGAATACCAGCAAACTCCAGTCTGGATCTCAGTAGTTTGGTGTAAACCCAAATGAGGTTGATACCTTCTGCCTAACCTCTAGAACTTGTTTTAATGCCCAGAGAGTACAAACACGTTTGTATACGGACTCTCCTAGTTTGATACAGGCAACAGAGCAAGTACAAAATTTCTACTTCTTATTATAATTACATTTAAAAAATGCTAGAGAAGGATGTCAACATCAGACATATTACATGACAGATGTAAGATGAATGCTCAAACTTTCATGTATTACTTTAAGCAAGTCAGTGCATAAGTACTCATATTGTGCTCCACTGTAATTAACATAAGCAGGATAGCACCGAAGCTTCTTAGCACTTATTTTTGCTGGTTCAGTTATGGGCTGTGGTGCCTTCCTTGTGGTGGCTGCATATCCTTTTCCTGTGTTCATGCAGTTTTGTAATGGGGTCTGCTTTCTCCTACCACACCCCAAAAAAATGACAATAGGTTAATACATGATTCCCTAAATTGCCTAAGGATGTGTAGATGGCTATCCTGTGAAGGGTTTGCATCCCATCCAGATTTTGTCAATTGGTCTTTGTCTAATGGCTCCCAATAAAGTCTGGCCCCCCAAGACCCTGAACAGCATGAAGCAGGTATTAGAAAACTAATAAATGGCATGTTTAACATTTTCTGTTTCCATGTAATCGCATCAAGATGATGAAAGTTTAGTATTTCAGTGTTAGTTCCTCATATGTGTGTGTGTGTGTGTGTGTGTGTGTGTGTGTGTGTGTGTGTGTGTGTGTGTGTGTGTGTGCAAGTTTAGAAATGGAGCTACATATCATTCATTCACCACTAATCAGTTAGATTTTTGCATAGCTACTTTTGTAGTCAGCTTTTTTCTCATATTCCTTACTTCTTAACTGTCTTCAGACTTCCAAATCAAATAAAATAGTGGCAGGTTCTTGTATGTATGTATAGTAAATTAGTTTATGAGTTCATGTTCCGTGATTTCACATACTTGATTATTCAGAAACATAATTTTTTTATAATCTAGATCCAAATCACGCGGTTATAATTCTGAGTCAGATAATGGAGCTGAAATACTAGAAGTAAAATTAATCAAACTACTATCTGTGATAAACCTTTCATTAAAGAGACCAAGGAACTAAAACAATGCAGCAGTATTTATGAATGTCACATAATAATAACCTTAAAGGAGTGTATTATGAAAGGTAAAGAGCACCTGCTGACCCAAATCACAGACAACAAAATACAAATAAGTAAGATGAACCTTACAGCAGGTGCATGGTATGTGTTTATTTCTGGAAGTAATTCAGATAACAGCAGAGAAAAATAATAATACAGATGATACCATTAGACTTGTTGGAAGTTACAGTTTCTGAAAAGAATGAGAACTTGATGAAATATGGCAATGGTTTAAAACAAGAAACATAAGGCATTCTAAGGAATATCCTTAGAATATTTGAATGTGTAACTGTCAAAATATTCAAAGGGGAGGTTTTATCGGCTGAAAAATAATATCAAATATAGGTTCATAGGTTCTTAGGTAAGTGCTAAGCTATCTGCCCAAGGGCATTTATAAGCCTAACCAGAGTGTGTTGGCTTTCACCACCCCTTAGATTAGTTCCCTGTGCCTCTGACCAGCAGAGTCACTAGTTCCCTGTGCCTCTGTCCAGCAGAGCCACTGCAGTGTTCCCCAGGGTAACTTTTCTGTTTCCCATCCACTCGTCAAGGTTTCTCTTGAACAGTGCTAGTGAGGGTTCTGCCTGATGTATATAGGAATCTTGTTCCAAAGCATGGGGAGTCTCTGGGTCAGGAATCTATCCCTCCAGCACATCCTATTTATTATTGTGGTAAGGTTTATAACCCTAGAGTGTGTGGCTCTCAGGGATTTGTTTCTTTTTTAGGTGGAGCATATCCATCAAATCTGGGTTGGACATGGTCTTGTATGTCAAGCAGAGATCACCTCTGAGTAAGTGGTATGCAACCTAGTACAGCTGGAGTTTCTTTAGTCGGGCTGCATAGGTCATCTGTTTGAGGCCAATAATCCTCTTGGTGAGGTACTTTTGTGGTCTTTCCAGCTGTTGCAGGTGTCTTGTAAGGTACATCCCAAATGGGGCGTTGTATTTTATAATGGGTCTAATAAGTGATGAGTAGAGAGGCACAATAACCTCCTTTGTTCTGGATATGAACCCTTTTGAGATTAGGTGGGCCACGTAGAAGGATTTTCTAACCACCTTGGCAATATGATTATCAAAGGAGAGATTGCTATCTACCTGGGTCCCCAGATCCCTTATTAATTTTTCTGTATTTAGGGGACTACCACTTATGTGGTAGTTTGCGGGTACTTTGTTTTTTCCAAAGGGGATGACTATGCACTTTTTGGCATTCAGCTTGAGGCCATGATTTTGACACCAGGTATCTGTCTCAGTGATACCCTTCTGGAGGGTGTCTGTATCAGCTGGTGAATCAGTTATGGCCCCTAGTTTGCAGCCATCTGTGAACTTGGTCAGCCAAAGTCCTCCTGTGCTTGCCTGTACCTCTGAGAAGTATATATCGAACAGGAGGGGTTCTAGGACTGAGCCCTGGGGGATGCCACTTGTAACCGGTTTAGAGTCAGATCTAGAGTTTGCAACTCTCACTGTGTGAGTTCTGTCCATGAACCAATTGGTAACCCATCTTGTGACATAGGGGTTAATGTTCAGGTTGGTGAGTTTGTCTATAATACCAGAATGGGGAATGGTGTGGAAAGCCTTTGCGAGGTCTAGGTAGGCTGTATGGACCTCCTTACCCTCATCTAATGTGTTGGGAACTGTCTCAAAGAAGTCCACCAGGTTTAGGAGGCATGATCTGCCCTTAACAAAACCAAAAGGGTGGTGTCCAAAGTTTGGAGATTCCCAATGTCTCTGTTAATGAGTTCCATGATGATGTGCTCCATAGCCTTATAGACCAGGCTAGTCAGGCTTATAGGGCAATAGTTCCCAGGGTCCATTGTGGTGCCACCTTTGTGGAGTGGGATAACTGTTGCTGTGCACCACTCTGTGGGTATGTAGCCTGCAGAGAGGCTGAGTTTGAACAGTGTGTTCAGGTGAGGGGTTAGTTCATTTTGGAGCTCTTGTAAGACACAGCCTGGGACACACATTGAGGCTGTGTTTCTAGCTTTGGATAGGGCTGTTTTAACCTGTGTGTCGGTGATTGCCAGGGCCTTACATTCTTCTGGTATGGTTATGGTCCCTTTAGGGGGTGAGAGAGGTGTGAAGTTTGCACTGAACCTGTCTGCCAAAATGTTAGCAATATCAGTCGGTTCAGTGTATTTTGTGCCATTCTGCACCAACTCGGAGCAGATGTGAGAGTTTCCACTTAGGTTCTTGACATAGCTAAAGAATGCTTTGTGGTTATCTTTGGAGTCCTTGGCAATTTTTCTTTCGAAGCTAGCCCTGGATGATTTAATGAGGGATTGTAGTTTCTTGCTGATACTGATCAGGGATGTCTTTCCTTCTAGGGATTTTGCTCTTATCTGTACTAGTTTCCTCCTTCTATTGTAGAGCCGGTTTATGGCAGAGGTCCACCAGACTGGTTTCCTTTTTTTGGAGGAGTGAGTCTTGGTTTTACTTGGGATAGCACGATCCATGCATTCCTGCAGATGATCATAGAGTGCCATTGTATAGGTTTCAGCAGCTTGAACAGCATTGCCCATTGGCGTGGGGGCTGTGAACCTTTCCACCTCAGTCTTAAGCAACGTGAAGTTTGCTTTTGAAAAGGTTTTCATGGTGGTTTCCTTGATTGGGGTTGGGGGCGGAATGTGAATATCCAGAGTGATTAGTCTATGGTCTGATCTAACCAGCAAGAGATTGACATCAGGTGTGGAACACCAGTCGTCCATGTTGGTGATGACCAGGTCCAATATGTTGTTCCCACTGGTGGGGGTGTTGACTAGTTGATCCAGGGTGTTCAAGTTTACAAATTCTAGGAAGCGTTGGGCAAGGGAGTTAGTACTTGAATAGTTCTCCCAGTCAATGTTTGGGTAGTTGAAATCACCCAGTGTTAGGGTGTTTGGTAGGACCTTTATATTTCCCAGTGTCTCCAGAAATGTGGAATGAGGGTCCTGGGTCATGGTGGGTGATCTGTAGCAAGCTATAATTTGGATTGCAGTTTTGCCTGTTATTAGTTGCACTTGGATGATCTCTGATGCATCGTGCTGCGCCACTAACCTGGAGGTGTGAGTATCCTTGATGAATATGAATACACACCCACCTTTTGTGTTTCGGTCTGGGTTCTGTGCCCGAAAGGTATGGTATGAATTATAGCCTGGTAGTGCTGAGGTGCTCTCTGGAGCCTTAAACCAGGTTTCTGTTACTGCAAAGATATCGATGTTCTCCATACTGAGGAGTGCCTTGAGTGTGTGCATTTTGAGGTTTAGACTTTTGGCGTTGAGTAGCATTACCCTCAGTTTTTGGTTACTTGTGCTATTTACGGTGGTGGGTTTGTCTTTTGAGCCTTGCCTAAAAAAGGCACTATGGGGGTGGCAAGAGCCTTTGCCAGTATTCGAAAGCCTAAGGGTGACAGGTGCAAGCCATCTCTTGCGAAGAAAAGTGGCTTGTCGAGCATGTCATCCCAGGCAGACAGATACTGAATCTCCTTTGAATGACACCAGAAACTTAGCCAATTGTTGAAGTTGATCATTTTTTCTTTATACTGTGGCATCATTCTTGGTGAGGGCAGGATGCTACTCAGGGTCAGGGTCATACCTGCCTGGGCTACATGATCAGAGAGCTCTTCCATGTCTCCTTTCATGTAGTCCAGGGAGGTATGTCTCAGGTCATTCACACCAACATGGACAATGACAGAGTCCTATTTGTACTTGTTCTGGAGTGACCTGAGTGCTTGTGTTATGTGGCAGATCCTGGCACCTGACAAGCAGCTAACTGTAACTTTCTCCTTGTCCAGCCTAGTTAGTGGGACATCAGTGTACCTGACTATAGAGTCACCTAGCAGTAGTGTGTTGGGTATGTTATTTTGCCTTAAGGGCTGTGATTGCATGGTATACTGATTATGTGAAGTATGTGTTTCATGGTTGGTGATGGGCTGTGGAGGTTACTTGGATGTCTGCTTTGGAGGTCTCTGTTGCTTTTGCAGATTTTTATTTAGAGCCTCCGAGTATGTTTTCATGTATTTATGTGTGTTATTTACCTGTGTTGGTTTGTTAGATCTATGTGAGACTGGTGGTGTGTTGCAAGTATTATCCTTCTCCTCTTGACAGTCAGTTACAGTCTGGGGTTGAGAGAGCTTTGCCTCCAGTCTGGCTGTATAATTGCATCTCTCGCATATATTAGTGTTTGGTGGTAGGAGGAGAGGGTTGTCTGTGTACATGAGGCAGTTGTAAAATTGCCTCAAAATGCCCAGATTCACCAGTTGGACTTGAGAGTACACCGGAAACTGCCCTTTGGACATGCCTGAATAGTAAGAGTGAGCTGTTTTTCTGATTGACTGGTGGGGAAGAATAGACAGCCTTGTCTTTCTGGACAGTATAAGGTGGGCTAGTGCTAGGGGTATTTAGTGCTTGTTATGAGTTTTAAGCAAGTGCTGGGCTGTAAAATGAATGGTTTGAGTGCTAAAGTTGAAGGTTTGTCTAGTTCCAAGGGAAAAACTGAAGAGTAGACTTTGTGGAGTCGAGAATAGTTTAACCCTAGCTAACCGGCATTGCCCAGAGTGCAAAACTGCACAAATGCAGTTTTTATATCAGAAAGATTAAAGAGATAGAAATTAGCCCAAAATGACCAATAAAACTACAGTTTCTGGGCAGAAACCACTCCTCCAAGGGAAGATAGGCTGTTCAGAGCTCCCCACTCTCACTGCTGAACAAATAAACTTTCTTTTTGCCCAAGTAAGGGATGGCCAAACACAGAAGCTTAAACACAGTCCAGGTATCAGCAGGTATCTGAAACTGGACTTTTCTAATTTTAGTTAGGTAGGAAAATAGCAAGATTTTTTTGTTTTTTTTTTTCAAGAAAACAGTAGAAACAAATGCAAAAACACTTTTATAGTGCAGTAATGGCTATCACACTTGAGTGCGAAGCCAGTAACAGTTAAAAATACAATTTACAACAAAAAACTAATTTTAAAGTGCAGACACAAATAAATGCAAATTCAGTGTAAAATGAGCATTCTGAGAAGTGATAAATGCTAGAAAATGAGCATTTAGGCAGAAATAGCAATGAGCAACAAGAAAAAACAAAAATGGTACTTAAACACTCCAAAGTCTCTCCTTTTGTCTCTCTGGCATTGTAGGTCTCTGCAGGACACCTGGGCAGGATCTGCTGAGCTTATACAAACATAAAAACCGTGCAAATGCGTTTTTTATATCAGAAAGATTAAAGAGATAGAAAGTACCCCAAAATGTCCAATAAAACTACAGCTTCTGGGCAGAAACCACTCCTCCAAGGGCAGGTAGGCTGTTCAGAGCTTCCCACTCTCACTGGTGAACAAAGAAACTTCCTTTTTGCCCAAGTAAGGGATGGCCAAACAGAGAAGCTTAAACACAGTCCAGGTATCAGCAGGTATCTGAAACGGGACTTTTCTAGCTTAGTAAGGTGGGAAAATAGCAATTTTTGGGGGTTTTTTTGTTTTTTCAAGAAAACATTAAAAACAAATGCAAAAGCACTTTTATAGTGCAGTAATGACTGTCGCACTTGAGTGGGACACCAGTAGCAGTTAAAAATACAATTTACAATAAAAAACAAATTTTAAAGTGCAGGCACAAATAAATGCAATTTCAGTGTAAAATGAGCATTCTGAGAAGCAATAAATGCCAGAAAAAGAGCGCTTAGGTGGAAATAGCAATAAGCAACAAGAAAAAACAAAAAAAAGGTACTTAAACACTCCAAAGTCTCTCCTTTTGTCTCTCTGGCATTGTAAGTCTCTGCAGGACACCTGCACAGGATCTGCTGAGCTTATACAAACACAAAAAACGCACAAATGCGGTTTTTATATCAGAAAGATTAAAGAGCAAGAAAGTAGCCCAAAATGGCCAATAAAACTAGTTTCTGGGCAGAAACCACTCCTCCAAGGGCAGGTAGGCCGTTCAGAGCTCCCCACTCTCACTGGTGAACAAAGAAACTTCCTTTTTGCCCAAGTAAGGGATCGCCAAACACAGAAGCTTAAACACAGTCCAGATACCAGCAGATATCTGAAACTGGACTTTTCTAGCTTAGTAAGGCAGGAAAATAGCAAGATTTTTTGTTTGTTTGTTTTTTTCAAGAAAATAGTAGAACAAATGCAAAAACATGTTTATGTTTTTGCATAGTTACCTAAACAGAATGACATATATGACACAAAAAGCAAAATGAACATAATTAACAACAAAGGTTTTGTCATAGTGTACAGAAAAATACAACTGTAAGATAAGTCATCCCAAATGACAAGGATTATTGATTTTGAGAGTACAGAGGTGTGAGGTAAGCAGCAGTCTATGAGATTCAGTGAATTATAAGACAGAGGGAATAAACCCAACCAGACATAGCATTAGTAACAAAAACAAAATGCAAAGTGCACAAATGACTGCCCACTTATAAGCTATGCATACTCCAGGTCCACTGTACAGAGAACATTGCAGTACAGCTCTGCTAACCCACATCTCTGTGTGTTTAAGATCAGAGTCCTTCTCCATGCCAGAAAACCAAAGGTAATCATGCATGGAATAAAACATTCTCACAAAAAAAGAACCAAACTGGTTTGCATTCAAACATCTTTTGGTATAATCCTTAATGCTCAAAGTATGAAGTATCTAGGATGCACAGTGGATCAGAAAATGACTCTAGGATCACATGCTAACACTACAATGAATGAGATAAAGCAATAATTATACAGGAAAAGGGTTTACTTAAATCAGAAGTCCAACATCAAAACTGCTAGTGATGTGTTCATCTTCAGAATATTATTTGGTTCCTTAATTCTGTTAAATCCACCAGAAGACATTGTGGATAAATTCAACAGAGTCAACAACAGAGTGATTCAGTTTAGTTAAAGCTACAAAATGTGCAGCACTGCTCAGTGCTGAAGGCAGGTTGGCTTTCAGTTGAGTCAAGCCTGAAACAAACACACTAACCTTTCTGTTTAGGTAACTATGCAAAAATAAGATTATGTGCTAGCCAGTTTGGTCAGGTATTATTATACCACCCCCAATCCAGTTCACTTAAACTGTATAGTATATGTTTATTATATACCCACATCTAGACTCAGCTGAAGGTAAGGGACAGGCCCTTTTGCAATGAAGTTCTTCATCCACAGAATATACATGATAAGGTAGATGCAATTCTTCATCCACAGAATGCACACAATAAGGTGGATCGAATTCCTCATCCACAGAATACACATGGTAAGGTGGATGCAATTCCCCATCCACAGAATACACACGATAACCTGGATGCAATTCCCCATCCACACAATACACATGATAAAAGCCTGTTTCCTACCTTTCCTGTAATTAGTGTTCCAGATACAGATTTGCTGTATCCAGGACTGTTTGTAAGCTTCTGAGCCCCCCAAGCCTTTCTGTGTTGGAGGGAAGCCTTCTAGCTTATCAGTGGAAGTGGTAAGCATTAGGTAACCTGTCTACCACATAAGGAGTGGTTCTGTCCCAGAATTTGTAGTTATTGGCCATTTGGGCGGTCTTTCATCTCTCTCAACTTTCTGATTTGAAGGCCTACATTTGCACATGTTTCTGTCCTGTAACTCCTGGGCCCATCTCATTTGCTCACTCAAAAAAAAAAAAAAAAAAATTTGTCTGCTTTTACTGTATTTGTGTTTCTTCCTACTTTATTTTGCTTTTGCGTCATCTTAAAAGTACTCAGTTGTATTTATTACTGCTTGGTGTAACTCATTCTAAGCCTTTTAGTTTAAGCACTTGGGCTTTAGACCAGTTGTTTTACATTAAGAAGATTTGTGGTCTGCACTGTAGTGGCAGAACTGGTAGCTTACATCCTTCTAAGTTGGGAATTGCTGATTGAGGGCTCAGTGTCTGTTATTCTAAAAGTGTATTAATTCTGGTTTAAGCACTTGGGCTTCAGGCCAGTTATTTTACATTAAGAGGGTTCGTGGTCTGCACTCTTGTTGGAGGAGAGGCTGGACTCTGCCCTTCTGAGCTGGGAATTTCTGGTTAAAGGCTTATAGTGCCCGCATATTTGAACTGCTTCTTACTGAAATTGGTACACGTTGTTTGCTGTGGCATAGACTAGATCCAGGCCTGCTGAATCCAGCTTTGTTTGTATAACTTGAGCACTAATCCAGGCATTCTTTAAAGTATTCAGTTGTATTTATTACTGCTTGGTAGTAACTTGATTAAAGTGTAGCTATCATTCTAAGTCTCTTGGATTAAGCACTTGGGCTTCAACCAGTTGTTTTACATTAGGAAGGTTTGTGGCCTGCACTGTGGTGGCAGGACAGGTAGCTTACATCCTTCTAAGTTGGGAACTGCTGATTGAGGGCTCAGTGTCTGTTATTCTAAAAGTGTATTAGTTCTGGTTTAAGCACTTGGGCTTCAGGCCAGTTATTTTGCATTAAGAAGGTTCGTGGTCTGCACTCTTGTGGGAGGAGAGGCTGGACTCTGCCCTTCTGAGCTGGGAATTTCTGGTTAAAGGCTTATAGTGCCTGCATATTTGAACTGTTTCTTACTGAAATTGGTACACCTTGCTTGCTGTAGCATAGACTAAATCCAGGCCTGCTGAATCTAGCTTTGTTTGTATACTTGTATGTTTGCTTGTTATTTCCCTGAAATGCTAATTCCACCTAAAATGCGACTTTTCAGCGCTTCTGTGGATCCCTAGTGATATCTGCATTGCTTACTGTACTTATTTCCTTGTTTCACTTGAAGGAAAGTTACTGTTTGTTGTTTTTGCATTTAAGTTACCTGTAACACATTGCATTTAAGTTACCTGGCACTTGCTCATTAAAGTAATTATATAAGTCAGCACTAAAAAATTAAAAGCACTACACCCTCACAAACTCCCCTTGAGTACCTTGTTCCCCATTAGCCCTTTTTTTCAATTATAAAGGAATTCCCAATACTACTCTAGCATGTCCAAAGGTCAGTTGTCAATCTCCTCTCCAGTCCAGCTGGTGAATCTGGGAATCTTGAGGCAATGTTACAACTGCCTCATGTACACAGACAACCCTCTCCTCCTTCCAACAAATTCCAACACATGTGAGAGATGCAACCATATAGCCAAACTGGAGGCTAAGCTCGCTCAACTCAGTACTGGTGTAACCAGTCAGGAGGAGAAGGAAACCACATTCACTACGATTCCAGTCTCACATAGACCTACCACGACACCAAACCAAACACCTAAACACACAAAAACATACTCTGAGGCTCTAAATAAAAATCTGCCTAAGCAGCAGAGACCTCCAAAGCAGACACCCAAGCAACCGCTACCCCAAAACAAAACACGTGCAACACATAGCTCACAAAGCCAGTGTGCCGAACAGTCACAGCCCTTAAGGCTAAACAACACACCTGATACACTTGTAATAGGTGACTCTATCATCAGGGACACTGACGTCCCGCTCACCAGGCTGAACAAGGAGAAGGTCATGGTGAGCTGCCTGTTGGGTGCTAGGATCCACCACATAACACAAGCATTCAGGTCAATCCAAGGCAAGTACAAATATGACTCAGTCATTGTCCATGCTGGTGTGAATGACCTGAGAAGTACCTGCCTGGACTACATGAAAAGAGACATAGAGGAGCTCTCTGAGCATGTAGCCCAGGCCGGTATGGCCCTGACCTTGAGTAGCATCTTACCCTCACCAAGAATGATGCCACAATATGAAGACAAGATGATCAATTTCAACAATTGGCTTAAGTATTGGTGTCATTCAAAGGGGATCCAATGCCTGTCAGCCTGGGATGACATGCTCGACAAGCCATGATGCTTAGCTAGGGAAGGCTTGCACCTGTCACCCCTGGGCTTTCAGATACTGGCAAAGGTTCTTGCTACCCCCATAGTGTCTTTTTTAGGCAAGGCTCAAAAGACAAACCCACCTCCATAGGTATCACAAGGGATAAGAAACTAAGAGTAATGCTACTCAACGCCAGAAGTCTAAACCTTAAGATGCACACACTCAAAACTCTCCTTAGCATGGAGAACACTGATATCTGTGCAGTAACAGAAACCTGGTTCAAGGCTCCCGAGAGCACCCCAGCACTACCAGGTTATACCTCATACCATGCTTTTCGGCCCCAAAACTTGGACCGAACGACAAAAGGAGAGGGAGTATCAATATTTGTCAAAGATACCCACACCTCCAGGTTGGTGGCACAGCACGAAGCATCAGAGACTATCCATGTGCAACTAACAATGGGTAAACTGCCTTCCAGTTGATAGCCTGCTACAGACCACCCTCCCAAACCCAGGAACCCCACTAGGCCTTCCTGAGAACACTGGAAAATATGAAGGTCTCTCCAAACACCATTATATTGGGTGACTTCAACTACCCAAACATAGACTGGGAGCATTACTCTAGCTCCAACACCCTAGCCCAAAGGTTTCTAGAATTTATAAACTCAAATGCTATGGAACAACTTGTTACCAGTCCCACAAGAGGGGAAAACATACTGGACCTGATCATCACCAACATGGGGACTCTATGCAACAGACCAGAAGTGTATCCCTCACTGGTAAGATCAGACCATAAACTAATTTCACTGGATAGTCACATCCCAACCCCACCCTCTGCCCAGAAAACCACAGTGAAAAACTTTTCTAAAGCAAATTTCACACTCCTCAAAACCGAGGTGGAATCCTTCAAAGCCCCTGGGTCTGTGGAAAATACGGCCCAGACCGCAAAATCCTTTATAAATGCATTCTATGAACACCTTCAGGAATGCATGGATCATGCAATCCCAAATAAAGCCAAGACCCAATCCTCCAAAGGCAGACATCCTGTCTGGTGGACCCCAGCCATAAACCAACCATACAATAGAAGGAGGAAGCTACTACATGATAGAGCAAAATCCCAAAAAGGGAAGGCATCTCTGATTAGTATTAGCAAAAAACTATGGGCACTCATAAAATCGTCTAAGGCCAGCTTCGAGAGAAAAATTGCGCAGAACACTAAGGATAATCACAAGGCTTTCTTTAGTTATGTTAGGAACCTGGGTGGGAATTCCCAGATATGCTCAGAATTAGTCCAAAATGACAAAAAATACACCGAACCCACAGACATTGCCAACATCCTAGCTGACAGGTTCAGCGCAAACTTCTCCCCACCAAAGGGCAAATATCTATCCCAGCAGAGTGCTGCTCCCCTGACATCTCAGATGCTCAGGTAAGAGCCGCCCTCTCCAAAGCAAAAAACACAGTATCAATGGGACCAGATGCTGTCCCGGGCTGCATCCTACATGAACTCCAAGAAGAGCTAAACCCAAACATAAAACTACTGTTCAATCTCAGCCTTACTACAGGATATGTACCCAACGAGTGGTGTACAGAAACAGTGGTCCCTCTCCACAAAGATGGTGCCTCAACGGATACTGGAAACTATCGCCCCATAAGCCTGACTAGCTTGGTCTGCAAAGCTATGGAAAGGATCATCATGGACCTCATAAATAAAGATATTGGGGACCTACAGACACTGGATCCTACCCAGTTCAGCTTTGTTAAGGGCAGATCCTGCCTCTTAAACCTGGTCAATTTCTTTGAAACAGTCACCAAGGCCATTGATGAGGGGAAGGTGGTCCACACAGCCTACCTGGACCTCGCAAAAGCCTTCGATACAATATCCCACTCAGGCATTATAGATAAGCTCACCAGCTTAAATATAAACCCCTATGTCAGTAGATGGGTTGCAACCTGGCTCAAGGACAGAACCCACATGGTTAGAATTGCTGGAGCCATGTCAGACTCCAAACCAGTTACAAGTGGCATCCCACAAGGCTCAGTCCTGGGACCTCTCTTGTTCGGTATATATTTCTCGGAGGTACAGGCCAACAAGGAAGGACTGTGGCTGACCAAGTTCACAGATGACTGAAAACTGGGCGCCATAATCGACTCTCCAGCTGACACAAGCATCCTCCAAAAGGGCCTCATAGAAACAGACAACTGGTGCCAGAGCCATGGCCTCAAGCTAAATGCCAAAAGTGTATAGTCATCCCTTTGGCAAAACAAAGTGCCCACAAATTACCACATAGGTGGTAATCCATTAAGTACAGAAGAAGTAATTAGGAACCTGGGGACCCAAGTTGATAGCAATCTCTCATTTGACAACCACGTGGCCAAAGTGGTTAGAAAAACATTTTATATAGCCCACCTAATCATGAAGGGATTCACATCTAGATCAGGGAAGGTCATCGTGCCTCTTTACTCATCCCTCATCAGGCCCATAATTGAGTACAATGCCTCTTTTGGGATGTACCTTACCAGACACCTGCAGCAACTGGAAACACCCCAAAAGTACCTCACAAAGAGGATCAAAGGGCTCAAACAGATGCCATATGCTGCCCGGTTAAAGAAACTCCAGCTCTACTCAGTGGCATACCGCCTGCTCAGAGGCGATCTGTGCCTGACATATAAAGCCATCTCCAACCCGGAATTAATGGACATGCTGCACCTCAGAAAATCCAAATCCCATCGAGCTACGCACTCGAGAGACTTGAACCTCAGCACTGAAATAAATAGGACATGCTGGAGGGACAGATTCATAACCCAGAGACTCCCTTCACTCTGGAATAAAATCCCAGTCCAGGTTAGGCAGAGTCCCTCATTGACTCTCTTCAGGAGGAATCTTGATGAGTGGATGGGAGATCGTAGGTTTACCCTGGATATCACTTCTGTGTCACTGTTAGACAGAGGCACAGTATACTAACCTCGAAAAAGGGCATAGCAAAATGAATTTAAAATGGGTGGTGAAAGCCAAACACACTCTGGCTAGGCTTATAAATGCCCTAGGGCAGATAGCCTAGTATGAACCAATGAACCTATGACCCTATGAACCTATAAGGTGAATGCAATTCTTCTTCCACAGAATACACAATAAGGTGGATGCAATTCCTCATCCACAGAATACACATGATAAGGTGGATGCAATTCCTCATCCACAGAATGCACACAATAAGGTGACACACCTATGTTGCCATATTTATGATAGCTATCATGACCTACTAGCTAAGAAACCAAATGTCCCAAATGATGGAAATCACCTAAAACCTATAGCCTGTCTGGCCATTCATTGCCAGCAACATCAGGCAGTAAAAAAAAATAAGGGTCCCTTTAAAGGTCTCAACACTAATTTATTCATGAGGTGACTCAAACATTTATGTACTACATGCTGTAGATGTATTGAACCTAACAGCCCTACTAATTGGCTATATACTCCCCTTTACGTTACACCTCACATCCATACTCCTTTCTTTTTATCCTTTGGACCCACTCTTCTTTATCTGAAAATGATATCATTTCTGTCCAACTAAAATAACTTCCTGGTTACAATTTATCAAAACAACATGATTATCAGTTATTGCTGTTCATTCATTTTTCAGTATCCAATTTATCCAATTCATGGTCACAGAGATCTAGAGAATAACTCAGTAAGCAGCACACATCAGACAGGGATTTGTCCTGGAAAATACACAATTGCAGGATACATGAACACACACACACACACACACACACACACACACACACACACACACACACACACACACACACACAGACAATAATGCACCACAAAAGGCACAGATGAGAATGCAAACAAGCACACCACAGCAATTTCCCTACTATGTTTATTCTATAAATGGGAAGGAAATGAGTGTATAGAACAGCCAGAAAAAGGGATGAGTAACAGAAAGCAATAAAGAAGGACAAGGGGAAGGGAAGAGTGGTGTCAGTGTGGGGGTGGAGAAATTTTTTTTTTTTTGTGAGACAGGTACACATTTTTTAAATATTTCAAAAAAGCAGTGGTGGAAAGTAGCATAGGCAAGGTATAGGTAGGAAAGAGCATATAAGGATGGAAACATGGGCAGATATATTAATAGCAAAGATAGACAATGACTGACAGGTTAGGTGCTGACACAAATGGGGAAGACCACAAAGGAAAGTCACAAACAGAAAGGGGGAGGACAACTGGTGATGGGGAAGAATGGCCAAAAAACAGGAATAGGGGGAGTGGCACACAAGTCAAGGGAACGTTATCTCTCAACCTCTTAGAACAAAAAATCTGGACAGAGTCATAAATAATGGGGGATACAAGCCTAAAAACAGGGACAATTTTTAAAAATTGCTCTTACAAACTTAGAAAGTTGAAAGTATAACAGATTTTCTTTTAGCATGAATTTTCTGAAGGATATGAAGTCTGGAACTAAAATTTCTGTCATTATTTTCTGTCTTCAGTCTTTAATGACTTGCCAGTTATTTGCCAGAAAACCACAATTTTATGAAAAACAGCCCAAAAATATCAGGCAAAAATCCATACAATTGAAAGGTATGAAGGGAACACCAAGATGACAGATCACAGCGCTGCTCCTGAGCAGAAATCAGTCACTTCTTTGATGACCCTTATGGCTGGACTGAAGCTACAGTGAATGGGGCCAGGCAACTATGAAACTTAGCTAGTCACATGTGGATGCATTCCAGGATGAAAATCTCATTGTCCAGCTGCTGGTCCATGAAAGATGACATCAGGCCTTGCACCTCCCACTGGGTGATCTGGGTGGACCCCTGGCAATGCTCACCAGTGGAGGCCATACATCCCCTCCACAGGAGAAACAGCATCAAAGGACAGCAGCAGCAAGCCTTCCATGTCAACCCTTCACAAGATGACCTTCATCACCCTGCTGAAAAGTAGGCCTGGAGACCACTGAGCACCCAGCAGCTGATGGTGAGGAGACTGCACAGTGAGGTGGCCCCTGCCATACTGCATCCAACTCAACAGCTGACACTACCTAAAATAGGAATATAAATGGAGAGAAACAGAACAACCATGGATAAATAATAAAATAAAGAAAATGGCAGCAATAAACAGAAAAAAAGGCAAAAAAAGGTTATCAATTAGCTGTGCTATAATTGTTTGCAGTACAGTTTCTGGAGGATGAAATGCAGTTAGCCTTGCAATGGAAAAACACAAGTGATATACAGACCTGACACACAAGTATTACAGAACTAAGTATTATGTACTTATGATTAATGATAAGTAATCAATCATTCATGTCCAAGGCAGTATCTCAATACATGGATGTAAAAGCCTGTGGCTCAGTACATGGATGGTATAAGGAAGTGGCTCAATGCATGGATGGTGTAAGGCAGTGGCTCAGTGCATGGATGGTATAATACAGTGGCTCAGTGCATAGATGGTACAATGCAGTGGCTCAGTGCATGGATGGTATAAGGCAGTGGCTCAGTGCATGAGTGGTATAATACAGTGGCTCAGTGCATAGATGGTACAATGCAGTGACTCAGTGCATGGATGGTATAAGGCAGTGGCTCAGTGCATGGATGGTATAATGCAGTGGCACGTGCATGGATGGTACAATGCAGTGACTCAGTACATGGATGGTTAAGGCAGTGGCTCAGTGCAGGGATGGTGTAAGGCAGTGGCTCAGTGCATGGATGGTATAAGGCAGTGTCTCAGTACATGGATGGTGTAAGGCAGTGGCTCAGTACATGAATCTATAAGCCTGTGGCTCAGTACATGGATGGTATAAGGCAGGGGCTCAGTGCATGGATGGTTTAAGGCAGTGGCTCAATACATGAATGTATAAGCCTATGGCTCAGTGCATGGATGGTATAAGGTAATGACTCAGTACATGGATGGTGTAAGGCAGTGGCTCAGTGCATGGATGTATAAGGTAGTGGCTCCATGCATGGATGGTATAAGGCAGTGGCTCAGTGCATGGAAGGTATAAGGCAGTGGCTCAGTACATGGATGGTATAAGGCAGTGGCTCAGTACATGGATGTTATAAAGCAGTGGCTCAGTGCATGGATGGTGCAAGGCAGTGGCTCAGTGCATGATTGGTATAAGGCAGTGGCTCAGTACATGGATGGTGTAAGGCAGTGGCTCACTACATGGATGGTATAAGGCAGTGGCTCAATACATGGATGGTGTAAGGCAGTAGCTCAGTGCATGGATGGTGTAAGGCAGTGGCTCAGTACATGGACAATATAAGGCAGTGGCTCAGTGCATGGATGTTATAAAGCAGTGGCTCAGTGCATGGATGGTGCAAGGCAGTGGCTCACTACATGGATGATATAAGGCAGTAGCTCAGTGCATGGATTTATAAGCCAGTGGCTCAGTACTCTGTACATGGATGGTATAAGGCAGTGACTCAGGCAAGGATGGTGTAAGGCAGTGGCTCAGTGTATGGATGTATAAGGTAGTTGCTCAGTGAATGGATGGTGTAAGGCAGTGGCTCACTACATGGATGGTATAAGGCAGTGGTTCAGTGCATGGATGGTATTAGGTAGTGGCTCACTACATGGATGGTATAAGGCAGTGGCTCAGTACATGAATGTATAAGCCTGTGGCTCAGTACATGGATGGTATAAGGTAGGACCTCATTTCATGGATAGTATAAGGCAGTGGCTCAGTACATGGATGGTGTAAGGCAGTGGTTCAGTACATGAATGTATAAGCCTGTTGCTCAGTACGTGGATGGTATAAGGCAATGGCTCAGTACATGGATGGTATAAGGCAATAGCTCAGTGCATGGATGGTATAAGGTAGTGGCTCAGTGATTGGATGGTGTAAGGCAGTGGCTCAGAACATGAATGTATAAGTCTGTGGCTCAGTACATGGATGGTATAAGCCCATTGCTCAGTGCACGGATGGTATAAGACAGTGGCTCAGTACATGGATGGTATAAGGCAGTGGCTCAGTGCATGGATTTATAAGCCAGTGGCTCAGTACTCTGTACATGGATGGTATAAGGTAGTGGGTCAGTGCATGGATGGTATAAGGCAGTGGCTCAGTGCATGGATGGTGTAAGGCAGTGGCTCAGTGCATGGATTTATAAGCCAGTGGCTCAGTGCATGGACGGTATAAGGCAGTGGCTCAGTGCATGGATGGTGTAAGGCAGTGGCTCAGTGCATAGATGATATAAAGCAGTGTCTCAGTACATGGATGGTGTAGGGTAGTGGCTCAGTGCATGAATGGTATAAGGCAGTGGCTCACTGCAAGGATGGTAACCAGTGTGAGTGCTATGGGCAATAAATCTAAGCACAAAGAATCCCACTGAACAAATGAAATGCACAACCCTGAGGAGGTACTGCTCAGGTGGCATGCACTAGGAGGCAAATGTCAAGGTGTGTGGCACTGGGTGGTAATATGCCATGTTTACACACAAACAATATCAATATGAATACCTGTGAAACACCTTTACTGCATGGTAATGCCACACCTTGACCTACATCAGCCAACATGCAGTAGTACCTGACAGCAGATTTGCATATCCATGGTATGGCAGGTATAACTGCCACAGGGAAGGGTGATGGAATGGACAGTGTAACAGAATGTTATGACAGGTTGACAAATATGTTGTGCATTACCGACAAAGTGGATAGCTAGTTGCATGGCAGTGACTGTGGCCAGATGCACATGTATCAGAATGAAGACTTACACCTATGATTTTGGAGTTCATAGGTTCATAGGTTAGTACTAGGCTAACTGCCCTTGTGGGCCATTTTTAGCCTAGCCAATTACCCCATGTGAGAATCAAACCCTGCACCTTATGTTTGTAAGGTAAACATCTTAACCATTATGCCAACCTCCCACCCCATGCCACCTGCATCACTGTTTTTACTCAGCAATACCTTACATGTAAAACCTGTCTCCACCAAAGAAGAGTAATCCCCTTTGCTGGACAGCAGCAATACACAAACCACATAATTGGTCACTTTATTGTTTGTGCAGGGCAAAGTAGGTGCAGTCACCAACTTGGGAACAAGTCAACCTTTGTCTGAATGAGCATATAAGGTCACAGGTGGATTACTGTAAGGCTAGCAATGAGTACAAATTGGACACATCCACCAAGGGCAATCAAAAGGCCATCTTTACATATGTCTGCAATTTCAGAGGCAACAATCCAACCCACCCTGTAATGGTGGTCAATCACACCACATGCGCACACACCATAGCTATAGTCAACCTGCTGCGGACAGGATAGGGGAAACATCACCCCCTCACCGGCTCACCGTCAGTATAGGTGGATATGCATAGCACCTGCACCTCTCCCCTCATCATCAGGGAGTAGTTGCATACTGCCTAATCAAAGTCAACAAAAGCAAGTCTCCATGGGACCTGATAACATTCCTGTCTGCATATGATTCCAGCTAAATTACACATTGTATGCAAGCAAAGCCTGAGCACCATTGATATCCCATCTGCAAGAAAGATGGCCACTGTCATCCCTCTTCACAAACATGAATTAAAATAGTGGTTTATGCAATCTACTGGCCCTCATTGGGTGGAACATGACACATCAGTTGTCTGACACATCTGTTGTCTTATATTGCTGCTGGCAAGTCTCTGTAAGTATTTACAAACTCTGATGAAATTAGCTTTTCTGCTGTTGTTGAATAGGGCAAAATTGCTTTAACTGCTTTCTATATTTACTGGCTGATAACTACTGTTCTCTAATGTCTTATATTGCTGCTGGCAAAGTCCTTACTTGTATTTATAAACTCTGATTTAATAAATTTATCTACTGCTACGAAGTAGAACAGAATTTGTTTTATTTTTTTAACTGCTGTTTATATATATATATATATATATATATATATATATATATTGTTATACAAAAGGGGTACACAAGTGCTGCATCATATAATCTTGCATTGCTGCTACCAAAGACTTAATATGTATTACTGCTAACCAGCTCTTATGTCCCTGTGTATGACTGTTAATCTCACTATGCATATGTTTTTTTTAATGTATATTGGATACTGCAAGAATTGTGTCAGGGTTTGAATACTGCTATTATGAGAAGTTCTACATTGCTTTTTTTATCTATGTCTCTGATCCTCTATCTTGTCTCTCTTGCCTCCTAAAGTTACTCTACTCATTCTGGGCTTCTAGTGCTAGTCAGCAGGAAGCTAAGAACACTCTCCAAATATTGGCGGGTCACCTCATTGCATAACAATCCTACAATCTCCTATCAAGGAAAACAGTAAAGTATGTCTGCTGAATAATTAACAAACTGAAACGAAAGGACAGGCAGGAGAATGAATATTAGCGTAACTAACAGCACACACGTTTTCATATAAATAACTTACTACTACCTTACATAAAATATTATCATTCTATTATACAAAAAGTTAGATATCAAATTTTTTCAGACTTTAACTTCAAATATGGGACAATGGATATTTATGGGATAATAATACCTCCCATGGTCCACCCTGGCATCCTGAATAACAGAATCCAAAACAAAGGTGTTTGAAAAGTGCATTGTTATTATGAGTTGCCTTTTAATTTTTCCAACATAAAATGCCTGGCATGACTGGCACAGAATGCATTGGCTCTGATCTTCCTATTTCTACTTTCCAAATAAATGGATTCCTGATTTGACTATTTGCACATATTGACCCACACACCATTTTGAATCCCCCCCTCTCACGACATTCATAATATGACGCTGCACTCCCCTTTTCTAAAATTCTTTTCAAATTAAAACCTCTTCTGTAAACAGTTTTTAAAATTATATTTTGAATCCATCAAGGTCGGTTATGTCCTGAAAGGATTGAAATTCCCTGTTGAAAATCTGACTAATCTGTCCCACATTTGAACTATATTGAACATCACTTTCTACAGTATCCTTGACCTGCTCATTATGTAAACACTCCTGTCCCAAAATTGGTTTGAACCTTGTAATTCTGCCCTTAATGACTAGTTTATCAGGGCATCGGGTACCCCTATCCCTAAACATAGTGGTCAACTTATCACACTCAGTATTAAATGATTCAACTTTACATCCAAATAGTGAACTGATTCTACTGATATCCGTGAGTAAATTTTAAAAGGTTGTAGTACCCCAATATATGTAATAAATTCCTGTATAGTCTCCATTGGACCAATCCAAAATATACAAATATCGTCCAGGAACCTGGAATAGTGATTCCAGAATTTTTCATAACTACTATTATGAATGAATTTCTTTTCCCAGACAGCCATAATGAAATCAGCATAAGTTGCCAAGCAGTTTGCACCCATAGACACCCCTGCAATTTGTTTGAAGTATTAGCCCCGTAAAAATGTAATTATTTGCAACACCAACTCTAACAATCCCATAATACATCAATAGTAAGAAATATTAGATTGGGCTTGTCTTTGATGACTTTCCCCAAACCTGCTTAAGCTTCCAATCTAAAAACTTTGCAATGGAATATGACCTCCTGATCCAACATATCCTTGATGGTTAAGTCAATCTTTTATATGACAAATGTATCTATTTTACTGTCATATAAAAGTTGGCTCATACTGATGGAATGATTATGCGCCAAGTCGTACAACACTGTGCTCTCTTCATCAGTCAAGTTGTATTCAAAAGACTGCTGGCTAGCTGTTTGCGTATTTCCCTCTCAATTCTGTTTTGGATTGAATGAACTGGACTTCTTAAGTAACATATGGGAGCAACAGGACCATAACCAAACAATTGCTGGAAATTGAGTTTCTGAATAAACATTTTAACCTTTAGATGGAACAAATTTAAATATGTCCCTTTTTTGGTTTCCGACGCTCGATCTCCCTGGTAAAAACTATCATCCAATTGCTCTGTTGTATCCGGTACCAACACCTCATGGTTAGAAACAAGTCTCTGTTACTTGTTGAATTTCCTGTTAGTAATAATATCACACTGTTTATCCACATTCAACAAGTCAGTAATAATATCATTATTGCATTTAAAAGTCCACATCTATCAAATGCTTGAATCAGCTCACCTATAACATTGTTTGGGTATTTATGTACCCATCAATACACTCATTCAAATAGGAATTGTCCATAACCAAGCTTTTGTACCTGTATAACTCTCTCTTCTAAAAAAAAGTTCATCTCATCGTTTTGTTACTTTTCAAAGGTGGGGGGTTGATGTCCGAACGGAAAAAGAAGGTTTGGCGTTAACCCAATCTGTAAAAGAAGCATTGATGGGCTGAGTCTCATAAACTGGCGCTGGTTGATGGCACGGAATAGACGGCTCCATACTACCGTCCCTCAAAACAGCTGGTGTTTAACAGCAGCAGCCCTTGCTTCCCCTTCTACATTACCTTCACTATCTCATCTCTCCTACCTGTACAGATACCCCCCTAGTTTTTCTTGTTTTTTTTCTCACTTTCCAACTGTAGTCTACCATTTTTACTCCCTCTCAATCTAGGCTGCAATACTAGAATGGCCCACTAGATGGTACCCTAATTCCAGACATGTTCTACTCTTACCCTTTTTCTCATTATTAACTCCTTACCCCAGTTCTTAACTTCAGTAGTCCCCAAAGTGCTATTTAGCTGTCTCTTTTGTTTTTTCCTTCATTTCTACTGTCCACTGACACCTCTCCAGTCCTCTCTCCCTTTTTTTTCTTTCCCCTTCATATCTACAGACACTTTCTAGCCCCTATTCTATTCCATTCTACCACTAGAGCTAACCTAGCTGATTGTTTTTCATTAACTGCTTTAGTATCTGTTTCTACCCGCTCCGTTCGCCCTGCGGGCTCACTCCGCTCCCCTCCCTACCCCCAATTCCCACCCACCCCCAGGGGTCCTACCTTTATACTTCCTAAACCATTCCTCTTCCTCTTCCTGATACTCTCCAACCACACCCCTTCCTCTTCCCTCTACTCTCTAATCATACCTTGATCTTACCATTTCCTCTTCAAAGACACCCTTCCCACTATATTTTCTCCCTACACACTCTCCTGTTACCAAACTCCACTAATATTACCCTCTCACTACTCTCCTCCTACCACGCCACACTCTACTCACTCTCTCATCTCCTCCCAATACACTTCTATCTTCTACCTACAAAGAACCAATATCTACTCATATAATGAATAATCAATCCATCAAATCCTTTATCACACTCTTATTCACACTCACACTACTACCTCCTTTAATCCTCACCCATCTATTCACCTCTTTTGAAAACCCACTGGATCCAAACCAAAACTATCCCAAAAAAGAAACCAACTCTCCAAACTCACCTTTACATTTTACTCACGCTAATATAACATCCTCATCTAACTACATACTTCCTAAATATCATAGAACACTACACACAAAATACAACAATCTAAACCCCAAAAAATGTCTATCTCTATACAGTAGATTCTACAACCCATACTATCTAAGCCTGCTACTCTCTTTAAAGGATGGTGACATCCACCCTAACCCAGGACCCCCAACAACTCCTATCTCTCTCCTCAACCTCAAAGAATCACCTACCCAAGCCCTTTCTAAACCATCTAACTCCCTTTTAATTGCTCATCTTAATATACACAGCATAAACAATAAAGTAACTCAACTCCAAGTTCTAACTGAAATCTATTCCTTTGATATTCTCTGCTTAACAGAAACTTGGTTAAAACCTGCAACCAAAGACAATGAAATCATCCCACCTGGATATAATATCCTGAGACTAGACCGAACATCCAAGAAAGGTGGAGGGGTTGCTATCCTATATAAACCTAGCTTACAATTAACCACTCATAACTGCAAACCACCTTTAGACTCCAATGCAGAAATTCTTATCTCCAAACTTCTTCTTAACAATGCCAAATCCATCTATATTATCTGTATATATCTACCTCCTGGTAATAACACAGCAACAATGGAAAATCTACTTTGCTGGCTTTCCCAAAACCTGCCTCAAGAAACCATTATCCTAGGTGACACAAATATTGACTGGACCAGCTTCTGCAGCAGCCTCCCCTCAAGCCATATTAACCTATATGGGTATTCCCAAACCATTACCTCCCCTACCAGGATAAATAAATCTAACAAGAAATCAAGCTTATTAGACTGGATACTCATTAACCATCATCCTCACATTTATGACTCAGGAACCCTCCCTGATGATTTAAGTGACCACTCTCTTACCTATATCATCAGACATAAAATCAGCTTTCCCTCCCCAACATCCATTAAAAACATCAGGTCTAAAAAGTACTTTAACCCTGAACTTTTCCAGATGGAACTAAGAGCATGCAACTAGTCACCCTTAAAAAAAACTTCCTTTAGATGAAGCCATTAGTTACTTTAACTCCAACTTCCTTGCCATCCTCAACCACCATGCCACAACCAGACTAACTAGAACTAAAACCAAACATGCTCCATGGCTCTCTAAAGAAACCAAACATAAAATCAATGTTAGAAACAAACATTGGGAGAAATGGAGGAAAACAAAAAAACCCTATAGACCAACAAACATTTAGACAACTAAGAAATGAAACTAAGAAAGCCATAATATCTGACAAAAAAAACTACTACCTCCAATCCCAACAAGCTAGTCAAAACAAGCCACAGAAATTTTTGTCTAGTATCAACCAACTACTCCATCCAGGGCAATCCACTACTCCAAACCCTCAAAACACTGAACACAAAACACCAATGAATATAGCTAATGCTTTTAATACCTTTTTTACTGATGCTATACAAACACTAGCTAGTCAACTATCACCTAACGACTTCACTCTACCTTCCAATGAATCAACCTCACCCCCTACTTTTCATTTTCAACCCATCTCAATATCATATATTCTAACCCTTCTACAGAAACTGAAACCATGCTCCCCCCAGCAGGCCAACTACCTGCTGAATTCCTACAACAATCCACCAAAGCTATTGCCTATCACATTTCTATCCTGATCAATAGAACTATTACTGAAAGTTATATCCCCAGTTTATGGAAAATTTCCCATATTATCTCCCTCCACAAAGGAGGACAATCCACTGAACTCTCCAATTACCGCCCCATTGCCCTCCTCTCACCTCTGGCAAAGATCATGGAACAATACATTCATAGACAATTACTTGACCATCTAACACAAAATAACTTACTAGCCAACTGTCAACATGGTTTTAGACCGTCACATAGGACTACTACTGCCCTTCTTTCCTTCACAGATTGTATCAACAAAAACCACAATCTAAACAAACTCTCTTCAGCCCTATTTATTGACCTGTCTAAAGCTTTTGACATGGTAAATCACCAAATTCTCATCATAATACTGAAAGCCCTGTCTCTTGATGCATCCTCCATAAAGTGGTTCCAGTCCTACCTTGATAAAAGACAACAGGCCATACTTTGGCACAAGTCTCTCTCTACTCACCTGCCCGTCAACCTCGGTGTCCCTCAAAGG
Organism: Protopterus annectens; assembly: GCF_019279795.1. Classification (NCBI taxonomy): domain Eukaryota; kingdom Metazoa; phylum Chordata; order Ceratodontiformes; family Protopteridae; genus Protopterus; species Protopterus annectens. The sequence continues at coordinate 230,703,297 of NC_056745.1, forward strand.
TCCATCCTTGGACCACTACTTTTTTCCATATTCATCAATGACCTTCACCTAGCCATCCCCCAAGTTACATGCATACAATATTCGGATTACTCTACACTGATATGCTCAGCCCCCTCCTCTTCTGAACTTCTCTATCTTACCAAACAAGTATTTAACACAGTTGAGCAATGGTTCACACATAGATGCCTTCTCCTAAACCCCAAAAAGACTAAACTCATTTTCTCTTCTACTAAGAAATCTGCCCATTGGATTTCTCAGTTAACTCTACCAATAAAACTATTATATCCCCTGAACCAACCACCAAACTATTAGGTGTCACCATAGACAATAATCTGAACTTTGATATCCATATTAACAATACTATAAAAACTGTCAACAAAAAGCTAGGCTCTCTCTATAGGATAAAATCCTTTCTCCTACCTTCAGCTCAAACCACAATAGCACACACTCATCTAATCTCTTCTCTTCTTTATGCCTCACCTAGTTTTACTAACCTATCTAAAAATAATCTTAGCAAATTGGAAATGTCCTACAATAACATTGCCAGATTTGCAACAGGCAACCCATTTAGAACCCATCACTGCCTTAATTTAAAGCAGCTAAGATGGCTTGAACTACAAAATCTCATTAAATTCCATCAACTAACTATAGCCTACAACACTCTTTACACACCTTCCAAAACACCTATTCTTTCCACACTAATCACTCCCTATAAAAACCTGGAATCCTTAAGGTCTTCTCAGAAACTTCTAGTACATACCACTAAAACAAACAACAAGGCTGGTGACTCCCTTTTTTCTAATATAGTTGGAAAAGCCTGGAATCTCCTTCCAAATGAACTCTCCACACTTCCCTCACTATCCTGTTTCAAAAACAAATTGAAAGTGTTCCTCAAAACTCACTGGTTATGCCCATGCTCTAAACCTGACTAGTCTGTGTGTCTCTAAATACTTTGCTCTTCCTACCCCATCTACTCATTAAAAGCAACTCTTTCCTTATTAAACTGTTTTACTAACTATCTCTAGAATACCTTGATTGTATTAGCATCCATTGTTATGTCTGTATTCTGCACTGTAAATTTTAGATTGTATTTGCATCCTTTGTTATGCCTGTATTCTGCACTATACATTTTACTGTGATAACCTGTAATGGGTACTGTTAATAGGATTTATTTGTCTCATGTATCCTTAGATGTTATTGTGTTAATTTTATTGTCCTAGCTAGGAGCTTAACTCCCCGGGCCCCTACTGGAAATGGACATGTATCCAGTTAGACTAGCCTGGTCAACAAATGTAAAATAAAATAAAATAAAACAAATAAATAAACATCAGGACCAGGAGTGCAATGCAGGTTCATACTGTGCTGACAGATGGCAGGGGTATGATGTGGTTATAAGTGGTGGCTAATGATAGGCAATATTGATGTTCTGGCTCTGTAGATAACTCTGGACAATGTCTGAGGTCCTGTGATGTTTCCCTGTTTATGTCTTCCAGGTGGCATGCAGTGTCAGCCAGCATACACTGCAGAGGAGAGTGACAAATTGTCAGTCCATTCTGCATGTGCAGTCATTGATGGGAATACTTGACAGTAGAAAGAACAACAACACAGTTCTACCTGTGCTTACAAAGTATGTGGCACATAAAACAAAGCAAAGCAAAGCCATAAGCAATTACGAAACTAGTTAGCATAAGTGCAAACTAAATGTATTGCCAGCCTGTGAAATACGTTCCATCTATAGGTCAAGCAACATACTACTTTGCCTACCTTTAAGGCTAGACATAATGACTGGATGAGCCCACACAAATTTATCCTGGGTTATCACAAACAACCCCAGTCAATTTGGGAGGTGAACACTATTTAGTACTTGTAAAAGGGGGCAAGAGCATTTAAGTGGGTCTACTTAAAGAAATATATGGTCAATCATCTGATGATTCCCGTGAGCTCTCATCTAGTATTATTCTTATGTTTCTGTGTTCCTAAGCAGATGAGTACAACATACATGGGTAAAATGCCATTACCTTATACATACACCAACTCCTGTATGTTGACCTTCCCCTGGCATATCATCAATAGTCTTCTATCTTCCAGGTGTTGAAAAATAGTCAAAAGATGAAAAAAAGAAACAAAAACATGCACATGAACATCATTAGCTGGATATAGCTGTACAAGAACACCTACTTTTGTAAAACCAGTTAAGAGGTAATCAGACTTACTGTACAACTCTGGCACTTTTCCCTAAACTTCTCTTCCCATCAGTTGAGAAGGTCAGGATGGCATCTCTTTAGAACATTGTATCAATGCCAGCACTGCTTACTAAAGTGGAAGATACACATAGGATCACTCACCAACCTGGCAATATGGTACTAGTAATCCATCTTGTACTGGGACCCTCACAGGCATTCTTCAGCAGGTGCTCATGGTGGTATAGATGCAGGAGCTTGAGAAGAATATCTATCATTCTCTTATAACACAATACATGGGAACCTTTCCAATGTCAGACACAACAGAAGCCATGGCTACTTGCCAGGTTGATGAAGGGAAAATGGTAGCAGATTCACATTAATATACATTGCAGAAATCACAGCAATGAGCAGCATGGCAGTCTGATGTTGCCTGATGGCATACCACAATGGATATACACGAAGGGGACAGAGATCAGAGACATTTTCACCATACAAAGTATCATGTCCCTGTATGCCCACTTAATCCACATAATGTATAATAGCACAACAATGCACGACAAAAGCATGGCAATGAGGTGCCATTATTCATCTTTTGCAGATGTACCTTACATGCATGTCGCATAATTCTTCTCTCACGGTCATGCAGTTCAACATTGCCCTTGCCAGCAGCTGTTGATGGCAGTGCCATTCCTCAGGGGGGAATTCCCTAATGTTCAACGTAATTCACAGTTACAATGACATCCACAATGTGTGCCCCTGGCACCAGTAATATGCAAGTAAAACAATATTTGGTCATGTGACTCCCTTAAGAAGTATCACTCCCCTCAGTGCACAGTATATCCAGCTGCTTCATCATCCAGTCATGTGACACACTCCCCTCCACACCTTAGCTTACCCTTTTCACCATTGTAACCAATGCTGATCCCAGTTAATGTACCCATCCCCACTCATAGGTTCATAGGTTCATAGGTATGTACTAGGCTATTGGCCCTAGGGCCTATACAGGCCTAGCCAAAAAGGTACCCTGGCTTTCGCCACCCAAGAAAATTATTTTCCTGTGCTCCTGTCGAGCAGAGCCACAGAGGTGATTCCTGGGGTGAATTTCCTATTTCCCATCCAATCATCAAGATTTTTCTTGAAGAGTGATAATGAGGAGCTTTGTTTGACATAGATAGGTAGTTTGTTCCAGAGTATGGGAAGTCTCTTGGACAGGAATCTTATCCTTCCAGCATATTCTGTTTATTGTAGTGACAAGGTTTAGGTCCATAGAGCATGTAGCTCAGAGAGACTGGGATTTTTTTAAGTGGAGCATGTCCAACAGCTCTGGGTTTTACATAGCTTTGTATGTTAGGCAGAGATCACCCTTGAGTAGGCAATATGCGACGGAGGAAAGCTGGAGTTTTTTGGGATGGTCTGCATAAGGGCATCTGTTTGAGGCAGGTAATCCTCTTTGTGAGGTATTTCTGCAGCCTTTCCAGTTGTTGAAGATGTCTTGTGAGGTACATACCAAAAGGGGCGTTGTACTCTATAATAGGTCTAATGAGTGACAAGTAGAGGGGAACAATTACCTCTTTTTTCCTGGATGAGAAACCCGTTGTGATGAGGTGTGCCACATAAAAGGATTTCCTGACTAGTGTGGTGAAGTGATTATCAAAGGATAGACTACTGCCCACCTGTGTCCCAAGGTCTCTTATCACACTTTCGGTGTTAAGTAGACTACCACCTATGTGGTAGCTCATGGATACAGAGTTTTTACCAGAGGGGATGACAATGCACTTTTTGGCATTGAGCTTGAGGCCATTGCTTTGACACCAGGCATGTCTCAGTGAAGCCCTTTTGTAGGATGTCCACATCGTTTTGAGTTTCAATTATGGCTCCTAGTTTGCAGTCATCTGTGAACTTCATTAGCCAAAGACCTTCTGTGTTAGCCTGTACTTCAGAAAAGTAGATATCAAACAGGAGAGGACCCAGGACTGAACCCTGTGGTACTCCACTTGTCACTGGTCTGAAGTCGGATTTGGAGACTGCTACTTTCACAGTGTGGGTTTTGTCAGTGAGACAGTTGGTAACCCATCTTGTGACATAGGGATTTATACCTAGTTTAGTGAGTTTATCTATAATTCCAGAGTGGGGGATGGTGTCAAAAGCCTTGGCAAGATCTAGATAGTATGTGTGAACCACCTTACACTCATCTACGGCTTTGGTGACTGCTTCAAAGAAGCCATTCAGGTTTAGGAGACATGACCTGCCTTTTACAAACCCAAACTGGGTGGGGTCCAGTGTTTGGAGATTACCAATGCCTTTGTTTATAAGTTCCATGATGATGCATTCCATAGCCTTGCAGACCAGGCTCATTAGGCTAATGGGGTGGTAGTTCCCAGGGTCCATGGTGGTTCCCCCTTTGTGGAGTGGGATATGATTGAACATGGTGCTTAGGTGGGGTGACAGTTCATTCTGTAGTTCATGTAGAACACAGCCTGGGATGTTGTTAGATCCCATGGATGCTGTGTTCTTGGCTTTGGAGAGTGTGGTTTTTACCTGTGCAGCCATGATTACAGGAACTTTGCATTCTTCCGGTATAGAGATGGGCCCTTTTGGGGGGGGGGGGGTAAAGTTAACACTGAACCTATCTGCCAGGATGTTGGCAATATCAGTTGGTTCTGTATATTTAGTGCCATTGTGCTGTAACTCTGAGCAGATCTGCATGTTGCCATTGAGATTCTTGACATAGCTATAGAATGCTTTGTGGTTGTCTTTAGAATCGGTGGCGATTTTGTTTTCATAACTAGCTTTGGAGGATTTTATGAGGGATCTCAGCTTCTTACTGAGGCTGACCAAGGAGTTCTTCCAGTCATGGGATTTTACTCTTTTTTGCAACAGTTTCTTTCTCCTGTTGTAGAGTTTGTTTATGGCAGGGACCACCAGATTGGCTTCCTTTTTTTGGAGGATAGCATCTTGGTTCTGTTAGGGATAGCATGATCCATGCACTTGTGTAAGTGCTTATAAAGTGCATTTGTGTAGGATTCAGCAGTTGTACCTCTATTGTCCGTCTGCATGGGTGTCGTGAAGTTTTCCACTTCTGTCTTAAGAAGCATGAAGTTGGCTTCGGAGAAATTTTTTACAGTGGTTTCCCTAGTGGGGGCGGGATGTGGATGTCTAGGCTGATTAGTGTGGTTGGATCTGACCAATGAGGAATTGTCCTCTGGTGTGGAACACCGGTCTCTCATGTTGGCAATGACCAGGTCTAAGATATTGCTGCCCCTGGTGGGGGTGGGGATAAGTTGATCCAAGGCATTGGAATTTATGAATTCCAGAAAATGTTGAGCAAAAGAGTTGGTACATGAGTAGTTTTCCCAGTTAATGGTGGGGTAGTTGAAATCACCCATTATTAGGGTGTTGGGTTGTACCCTAATGTTTTCCAGTGTATCAAAATATGAGGAGTCAGAATCCTGGGGCATGGTGGGGGATCAGCAAGTTACAATTGGGATTGTGGTCTTGCCCAGAGTTAGTTGCACTTGGATAATCTCGGATGCATTATGCTGAGCAACTAGCCTGGAGGTGTGGATATCCTTAATGAATATGGACACGCCTCCATCTTTAGTGTTTCAGTCCAGGTTAGGTGGCCGAAAGGTGTGGTATGAATTATAGCCTGGTAATGCAGGGGTGCTCCCTGGAGCCTTGAACCAGGTCTCTGTCACTGCACAGATGTCAATGTTCTCCATTTTAAAGAGTGCCTTGAGTGAATGCATTTTGAGGTTTAGACTTCTAGCATTGAGTAGCATTACCCGCAGATTTTGCTTGCTCATACCTGTTACAGTGGTGAATTTGTCATTTGAACCTTGCCTAAAAAAGGCACTACAGGGGTGGCAAGAGCATTAGCCAGTATCTGGAGTCCCAAGGGTGACAGATGCAGGCCATCTCTGGCAAAGCATCATGGTCTGTTGATCATGTCATCCCAGACAGACAGATACTGGATCCCCTTCGAATGACACCAGAAGCTTAGCCAATTGTTGAAGTCAATCTTTTTGTCCTTGTACTGTGGTATAATTCTGGGTGATGGCAGGATGCTACTTATGGCTAAGGTCATACCTGCCTGGGCTACAAGATCAAAGAGCTCCTCCATGTCTCTTTTCATGCAAATGATAACAATTATGCCTTGCACTCCCACTGCACTACATAGGTTAGGTAATGTCTGATGCACATTGTGGCCAGTCAGTGCACTGTACAGCATAATTTGGGTGTTCTATTGTATGTGTCAGTTTTAGTCTGTATTATGTCCAGTATGTCAATTCTGACCCATAGTTGTGGACCAGATGCTACCTTACTGCCAGTGCTACAATGTAAAGTACCCACTTCTACCTCAAATAGTCTTGACCTGTAGCCGGTTCCTACAATGACTCCTCAACTGGCAACTCCTCTACCACTGACTCTGTCATTCTGGTCATCCAATGGTAATCCCCTTCTCTAGCTGTCTGTGCATCACCATGTTGTGCAGGGTTGCACAAATATATCTTGCTGCAGGTTTCTGGAGGATTACTATTGTGCATCATCAGATGAATCTAGCCAGTGGAAGCAGGCATTCAGCAGTCCAAACATGTGCTCAACAATGTTGCAGGTCTACAACAGTGCAGGGTTGGATGTCATCTCAGCCATGTTTTGCAAGTTCCATGTTGGTGTCATGTGCTATGACCACAAGCCTGAGGATTGTCCAATGCCACCAATAAGATGTCCCATGTGGAAAGTCACCCCACATAAATTGTTAGTATGGTTATGACATGTGTTAAATGTGAGAATCATGGAAACTGCATAAATGGTGTACAGACACATTGTACATAATACCCTATCCATTGCATATCACATTGAAGGCAATGAACTGGAAACTCTTCAAGTTGATATACTGGTAAAATATGGACCAGGCTGGATTTTAATAAGGATGTAGGTGCAGTCAAGGGCCCCTACAATCTCATAAAAATTGGCTATTTCATAGAACTCCATGTAGTGGTATTTCCCTCCTTTGTGGTCCATGGAAACCACACATATTGCACTACATGCTGCAGCAAAACATCAAGCAAATAGGGTAGTATGCATGAGGTAGATGCCGGAGACACATCCACTGTGTCACTTGATGGTTGCTGGAATGCCCCATAGCAAAAATGGTCAGTGTTACACATCTACGTGTCTACAGGGACTGTTATTTTAAGCATTCCTATGGATTCCATTTGAAGATGACACATCTACAAGCTGCTATATGACATGTCTTTCCATACAATAGCAGTGATGGTGAACCTTTTGGGCTTGGCATGTCAAAAATTTGGAAAATGCCTATCTTGACTTGCATGTCACCCGCTCTGAACAAAAGAGAAACAAGTCTTTACATATTCATTTATTTAAAAAAATACAGTCTAATCATGTGTGCTGCTATGTATTATAAAAGTAAAAGAAAAATCAATGACTTACAATAGAGAAAATTATATGCTCACTGGTAATTGGGCTTAAAATAGTGCACCAGAAAATTCCCCTACTTTTAATAGTAATTTTGAACTGAACTGAAAAAAATATGAAACACATTGCCTTTGATTTGATTAATATCAATTAATAACATTTTATTGCTGAGTTTCAATAGGTAAGTCCAGGGTCACATATTTCTTGTATTTTTGTTCATTCGGTTTCTTTGGTAGCTCAGATATTGGTGAACACTGATGTGTCACCCAAAACATTGTGGTGTGTCACCTTTGACATGCATGTCATAGGTTCACCATCACTGCAATAGTACTTAACTATGCCTCTGTTATGGAAGTGATTGGATGTTAGGTGTGGTCGAATCCATCTATGACATGGAGGACAACGATGTGCATCATCACTGGAGAATGGCCTTAACATACACTGTCCTGCTAATGCTACTTCGAATATCGTAGTCCAGTCTCCTTTCTCTCTCTCTGTTTCTCTGTCTCTCTGTTCATCATGAAATGATGGTGTACAAATTCAATACCATATCTGACATGTTGCGCAATGTTTACACATTCCTGAATTGCTTTTCTAGGTTTATCCTCATTGCATTTTCAAATCCAGTTTCTGGCCTCAAAAGAAAGCACATCTCACCAGACAAAGCAACTGTAAATGTTTCCATATCACCTAACTTTCTCACAGTAATGCTGTAGTCCCACAAGGTATGTAATCAAATGCTTAGCCAATGCTTTGACTCTTCTGAGTTCAAAATTATATATATATATATATATATATATATATATATATATATATTTTTTTTTTTTTTTTTTTTAAATAAACTAAAATTATGATTGCTATGTCATGTTAAATCTAATGCTATATTGCTATATATTGTAAATAATATGATTGCTATGTCTTTTTAACATTGATTACTGGCTGACCAACAGCTCTCCCTTGTATCTTTGTATTTTTCTCACTAGTGTTCTGCTTCCACCTTGCATTTTTCACATGTATGTTGCTTTGTTTAGTTTACTTTACTGGTATCTTAGTACCACAAGACTGGGCCCAAAAGTGATCCAATGCGATCAGTACACCAGCTTGATAAACAAATCTAAATAAATAAATTGATCTCATTGTCATAATATTGCTCACTTCTATGTCATTATGCAGTCATTTGCATATAATGCTAATCACACAATTTTCCTGGGCAATTGGACCATACTACATGTGTCTCTGAATTGGCTTTGCCCTGTGCATCACCACTTATTGTGTAATTTTGGATTATATATTGCCTACTTTGTTTTTCAATCCCAGTCAGTATCTACTATAATACTGAAATGAAAACCATTAAATGCAAACTGCAGCGCTGCCCGGCACTGCTCAGATTCTGTCAGTTATTAAAATTGCCTTACTGCAGTACACAAATGTGCCATGTTAGTAAATATGTAGTTATCATTCTCTCTGCTGCATTACTGTATTCTGCATTGCCTCTGAGATGGCACCATGGGTGGGCACACCCAACAGAGAAAGAGAGACAGAGACAAAGAGACATCATAATTGCTAATGTAGAAGCTTAGAATCAGTCTAACACACTGATTCATCTGGCTTCACAGGATACACATCAAATAATCGGATAACATTATAAGACATGTTAGCATTAATATGCACCATGAATTATAACAAAATTTTGTACAGATGGACAAAAATGCATTAATGCCTCACAACAACACCTCTTAACCTCAGATGCTCTGGAATTAACTTTTAAGCCAATAGTTCTTTTCTAATTTTAAAATGGAATGCATCTAACCAGTCTCACAGCAAAGTTGCCAAGGTCATATAAACATTAAACAGAATATTATCTTATAGTTTCCATTTATATCTCAGGAATCAGTAACATACACTCATACGTTAGTGTCATAGACACTCACAAAGAACACTTTGCAAAGGCCACATCAAAATTTGCAGTTCAAATATCCAGCTTACAGTGCTTGTAAAGGTAGCCTGAATGGAACTAAAGCATTTGTCAGTCCTCTCTCTGGCCAAAACATTCCCACAATCAGCATATCTTAAATCAATAAAGTTCATTTAAAATTTAAATCAGATGCCTATTGGGAGTAAGTGCTTTATTTTTTCAGTATACTGTCACCACCCCTCTTTAAGAAAAGAAAAAAAATGCTTTACAAAACTTTTAGCATTTTAAAATTGTGCATTTCACTGTGCATTCATATTTTGATAGCTCTTTTTTGTTGTGGTCTTTCATTCAAGTCTGTAAAACATTTACACTGATCATGAAATTGAATTGGACTTAGCTGTGCAGTGCAACTGTGCAATAGATAGTGCAATCCTGTGAAATGTATACCAAAACCACAAGAAAAAATCCAGAGTGTCCATGCATAATTAGTAAAAAATTGCAAGAAAATCCTAGCCGAGCAAGAGTTTTCACTATGTAACTCCTTAAAATCTCTTGTAAAAGAGGATAATGCGATATATGCAAATGAACCCTAAGGACATCAGGTATTTCCACTTTATGGCAGCTCTGAATGTCCAAGACTTTTTTTTATGTCTGTTAATGGACAAATTTAGGCCAATAAAGCCAAACCCCACTATCTGCAAAGCACAGGATAAGATGTGTGCAAAATATCCCATCTAACAACTAAATAAAAGAGTGAACAGGACATACAGCCAAACCAATTAGTAAAAAAATACAAGAAAATTCTAGCCAAGCTTTCACTGTTGTTGTTGTTGTTCTTCTTCTTCTTCTTCTTCTTTCGGCTTTTCCCGGTTAGGGGTCACCACAGCGGAACTCCGGTCCGCTAATGATTGGCAGTTGATTTTTATGGTGCCAAGGTGTCAGCTCGATGCCCAACCTTCAACGAAGGCACGCCCATTTTACACATGTCTTTCGAACTTCACTTGACCTTGGGGAGGACATGCAGACTCCACACAGAAGGCGCTCCAGCCAAGAATCGAACGGGAGAACCATCCTTAAAACCTCTTGTAAAAGAGGATAATGAGATAGCATGATGTCACAAGAATAGAAAGCACAGACTCAGACTGCTTCTAAGTAGAACATTGCACATGTTACTATCCCTCAGGGACACTGCACCAACTGCTGCACATAGTAAAGTAGTAATATAGTGTTAACAGCTGTACAGCCATGGTGTCCACATATGTGGTTATTTGTTGGATTCATAAAAGGCCAGGAAAAGGGTATTCAATAAAGTAGGATAAAGGGAAAAGCAAGCAGGGGGGTTGACATAATGGTTAAGGGGTTTATTATACAGGGTTAGATTTTCACCTTTGATAGAAATTGGTTATGCTTAAAATGGCTAACAAGGACAATTAACCTAGTGCTTACCTATGAACCACAGTCAAATATATGGAAAACAAATAGTGTGAGCAGGGTGGATGCTGGGAAGTTTTTTAATGCTGGACTGAACCCCTTTTTTGTGAAAGTGAAAGGGGAAGTAAAGTGAAAAAATGGGCAGGATAGGACAGTGTGTAGGGGCAGACAGACAGACAGAATAGTACAAATAAATAGGGATAGAAGTGCATGTGATAGAAAGCAGGGATTTTTTTTATGTGTTTACTTTTAAGTGTAGCATTTCACAGCAGCTGAGCACTGTTGTCACAGAAGCTGAAACTGTGTATATAACAAATTAAAGACAGCAACATTTCACAGTGGTATTGGAGTAGAAAATTAAATTATTTAGAATTCCCTGGCTACCCAAGACACAATGAAATAACATAGTACTAATTTAAGTTAGTTTTCCCCCATTTTCCCTAAAATCCCTAGGTAAATGTAACACTGTAGGCTATTTATAATCTCCTAAAGAAGAGGGAAATTCTTAGGAGTTTTATATTATATGGGACAAATGGCACACTTGCTGGTGAAATTGCATGTCATAAAGGCTTAGAGGGGGTAGCTTTTGTATTACATGAACATTTGTATGTGCTTTTTTAGGTGTCTTGTTAGGTGTTTTGTAACCGCTTGAAATCTTTATTCTGTCTCACTTGTGCTGGGAGAAGATTTCAGTTAGCTGGAACAATCTCACAGAAGCTCTTAACCTATAGCATGTCTAAATGGTGGATGTCTTAACTTTATGGTGCTGCTGTCCTGATTTCTGAGAGAGTTGTGAGAGGATCTGGTAGTGAGTTTCCTTTTAGAGATGAGCAGAAGCTACAGCTTAGGATTTAAAGATTTTGCTGTGATTGATAACCAGTTAGCCCTTTGTAATGATACTCTAATTGTGGTGAGAGATGAATTAATCTGCATATGCTGTTTAGTGCTGTTCGAATTAATAGTTGTATTATAGTTGGACTGTAGGGTGGCAAGGACATATTCAAGTCTGGGTATGAATACATTTTTAGAAAATGTTCTTCTGGCCTCTTTGGTGATAAAGAGTAGTAGACTTTATTTTTATTTATTATACTTTTGTTTACTGGGAAAGTCTGACTTGGAACAAAGCCAGTTTTCAGCGGAGGCCTGGGGAGAAATGCCCCAGATGCATGTCTTTGTAATGTGGGAGGAAACCAGAGTACCCGGAGAAAACCCACACTAATGCAGGCAGGACATTTGATGTGTATCGTGTGAAGCCAGATGAATCAGTTGAGTTAGACTGATTCTAAGCTGTTACATTAGTAATTGTGATCTCTCTCTCTGTCTCTCTTTCTCTGCTGGCTGTGCCCAGCCATGGTGCCATCTCAGAGGAAATGCAGAATATAGTAATGCAACAGAAGACAATGAGGAACAGAATGGTGCTGAGTGTTACCTGTAGTACAATGCTGCTGATGCAGTTTCTGAGTGTGTGTTAGCAGTGATTCCTTTGTTTTGGGAGATTTCTCCAATGTTTGTATTTGTGTGACTATAGAGTTGGTATATATAAGACTGGGGTGTGGGAGGAGCTTGTCCCCCATGTGGGGAGTGCAGGGGGCTTCCACACCATAAAAACAGAAAGCTTATAGTTAGAATTTTTACCTTTTTGGTAATTTGGGCATTTGAGTTTGGTGATTTACTTCCTCAGCACCTTGTCAATCAGAGTTTCATAGTGGCTCCTTTGTATTGTAACATTGTTCTCTTCCTCTGCTGACTTTAGTATCCTTTTGATGCTAAGTTCCTTTCTTTTTGGATAACTTAGGTATGATGACATTTCACATTCTAAAAGAATACTCTTATTTACTATTCTTTCATTTGCATTTATGTCAGCCTCAAAATGTCTGTCTTTCTGTAATGATTTGTATAAATTGTATGCAAACACTTTTATCTGAGCTAATTTCAAACAAGGCTTCTGCTTTAACTTTCCAAACATATGCACATTCCCAATATTAGTTGATATTTCCAAGTATATCAACAATGTTATTTTTTAGCGTTACTGTCACATCAGTATGATTCTATTCTGTTCCTTATATATATATATATATATATATATAAATATATATAGTGCATAATATTCCTTATCTTTATAATCTGTCTTACTGTATGAATATCCATCCTATTCTGTTTCAACTGCTACTGTATATAAGGTCTGTTTTCTGAATTTCCTACTGTTCATTTAAAAAGTCTGGTGTTTTGTTTTCATTTACTTTGTTTTATATACTTAACACTTTTGTGAATGTTTACAAAATGGTTCGGTTTCTTATGTATCTTGTAGAGTTTGTCTCTTGCTGGGAAAGTTCCATCATATGTATAAATATCAATAGTAGTTACGTTTAACTGTTGTCCCATACATCATACTAGTTACTTCTTTGTGTTTTAATGCTTGAGTTTTTGTAAGTTATACATTTTTAAATATCTCCATAGTATCTACACACCGTTTTCTTTTCATAAAAGTTATTTCTTTGTGTTTGGTGCTTGTTGTGGTTTTGTACTTTCTACACATTGTTTTACTGTTTAGATACCCATTTCAATTGCATAAATGTATTTGCTGCTTTTGCCCTCCTATCTTCTACCACGTATATCTGACAACACCATTAACCAAGCATAGCCTTAAAAACCATCATGAGTAATATTTTGGTCAGAAAATACTCTTCTGTGGACCCTTCCTGAGGTACAGTTCTGTATAATTAACATTTTAATCAATTGAATTTTCAGTGAAATTACAGGTTTCTTATCTTGTATTACATTGTTCTTGTCGATGCTGTTCAGCATTTCTAAATTTATAAATTTCAGACTGCACATAATGTCACTGAAATTGTACCAGCATCTTCTGTGTAGTTGCAAATGTATCTAGATTTGCTGCTCAGACTCAAAAATTTTGTAAATTTGTCTCCTGCCATGTGTAACAGCATTGCATTTAGACTCATATTTCTTGTTACGTTTACTGTAGTAACATCTTAATAATTTATTTATTTACATTTGTTGTCAGGGTAAAATCCGACTGGGCGAATAAACATTTTCCGAATAATCAATGAAAAAACTCCACCTACAGAAAAATGACAAATAAGGAAAATGAAGTCTATACTTTAAAAAGATGTGCAACATCAATATCTTTGTACTTATGTAAGAAGTATATATAATGAACAAATATACAACAATAAATTATGTACAGCAGTAGAGAAACAAATGCCGGGGTGGTGCAACGGTAGCATTGTTGCCTCACAGCAAGAGGTTCTCCCGTTCGATTCTCGGCTGGAGTGCGGGGAGTGCCTTCTGTGTGGAGTCTGCATGTCCTCCCCGTGGTTGGGTTGCATTCGAAAGACATGCATAAATGGGTGTGCCTTCATTGAAGGTTGGACATCGAGCTGGCACCTCGACGTTCGTGAAAATCTACTGCCAATTATTAGCGGACCGGAGTTCCGCTGTGGCGACTCCTAACCAGGAAAAGCCGAAAGACAATCAACAAGTAGAGAAACAATTACTGCACATTAGAAGTAAAATAATTTTCACTATTTAGTATTAAGTGATATGTATATTTACAGAAAGAAAAGAAGAAAACTGTTACACTGATTGTTACAAGGTAGATGTTTTCAGTTTGAATTGTAGATCAGTTAATATTAAGTTAGCAGTGGAACGAGGATTTTGTCTATGAAACACTAGAGATTGACATTCATTTGTGCAGCTTCTGAGTATTTCCTTGAAAGGTGAAATTGCCAGTGTACTAGGAATTTTCCATTTTCCTGTGACAGTGCAACCTTGGAGAAGGTATATATATATATATATATATATATATATATATATATATATATAAAACTATTATATATTATTATGCAAACTGTCAAGCATGCAGCAGTTTTTATGTAAGAAAAACAAACCAGATGCTGAAAGACAAACTGCTTGAACACGTTGAGGACATTTGCAACAAAAAAACTTACAAATGCTTTAGCTAAACATATTTGATTTTGCTCTGCTCATTGCTTTTAATTTACTGTTTTAGAGTGCATTGAACAGAGGAGAGAATATCAGAAACATTACTGAATGTGCTGAACTTAGGTGGATTATTTTATTAAAAGTAGATTCACCCCGTAGTTTGAATAATTATGTTTCTATCAAACCAGTTTTACAAGCACGTGGCTTAAGGCATTGATTTTATAGTTTTTTAGAATGGTCTTATGAATGGTTTTGCCCTACCACTTCCTGAGTAGCGATGTGACCTGATTGTTTTTTCTGATTGGGTAATTTGTACTTTTAGCAGTGCTACAGTTTGTATGGAGTATTATGGTCTGAAGAAGTGGCCTCCAGCTGTGAATGTGCTTACCTTTTACTTTTTGGTTTTTTATTCTTTTTATATTAAAGTTTTATACATGTCAGCTGTGGTGGTTTGAGCTTGTTTTTGCCTGTTGGATTACGCTTAGTGTAGTAATAGGTTCTTTATTATTTATTCATTTTGTTGTCAGGGTCAAATCCAACTGGGCAAATAAACATTTTCAGAATAATTTAAAAACCACACTGGAAAATGAAAAAAAATTGATAAGCTCAACAAAAGCCGACAGCCAAAATACACAGGAAATATGTATAAGTAAGCGTTTTTGTTCTTTAATTAAAATCAGACTACAAGTTGGACATCAGACCAAAAACTTAAATACAATCAATAAATAATCATATGATGAACATAACCAATAGTTTTACCCTACTTATTAAAAAATTAAGTCTTTGTGCCATAAGGAAGCACTTAATGTTGATTGACTCATTCAGACCTGGAGCCCTATCAGCTCTCAGCCTAATTTGCCAGGCCGATTCATGACACTCCAATAGTGTTTTACTATCACCATCAAAATAACCTTCCTTAATTTGATCAATCACTGTAAAAGAAATTTTTTTGAAAGATGTACACATACTAGCATGTTTTGTTAATTCATTGTTAAAAATCTTTCTTTTTAATAGCCAGCAAGTGTTCATAAACTCATTTTCTTAAGCTTCTAATGGTCTTCCCAATATAAAATGAATGACAAATAAAGCAACGTATGCAATGAATTTGGAATTACAATCATATCTCGCTGAAATATTGATGGTTACATCACAATGATTAAACACCAATAAAAAAGCATTGCTCATAAAATGGTATTGCTTACAATTGCCGCAACTATTGGCTACAATCACCTGCTTTAGAAGCTGAAGAAGTGCAAACTTGCAGTACTGTATTTTACTCTTCTGTTAAGTGCAAACTTGCAGTTTTAAAGTACTGTATTTTATTTTTTCTGTTACCTAATTGTTTCACTGAATAGTGTGCTGTGTGTCTCTCTGCTGTAAGAGGAGATTGTGGTCTTCTCACTTCTTTGTTATCTGATATTTAACTGTTAGCCTAGAGGGGTTTTCTCTGTACTTTAAGTGCTAGCCACAAAGTTGGATAATTCATTTTATGCTCAAGTTCTGAGTGACTTGGTTGGCTACAATCACCTGTATTAGAAGCTGAAGTTAAGTGCAAACTTGCAGTACTGTATTTATTCTTCTGTTAAGGGCAAACTTGCAGTTTTAAAAGTACTGCATTTTATTTTTTCTGTTACCTAATTGTTTCACTGAATAGTGTGCTGTGTGTCTCTCTGCAGTTAGTTCCCCACCCACTCTCCCTGTTCTTGTCTTGGTGTTAGTGTTGGTGGCTCTGGAATTGCCCACCCCTCCTGTAAGTCTGTATTTGAACACTCCTCCTGGGTCCATCTCATTTGCTCACTTAACCGAGTACAGTCAGATCATATTCTGAGTCTAGTGTTCACTCTACTTAATACAGAGAGAAGATTTGAGAAGGCCAACCCACTTAGGTTCTTCCTTCCTCTCTCCTTGCACTTTACTAACAAAAAAATTGCACTTTATTCATCTGCTTTTACTGTATTTGTATTTCCCCCTACTTTATTTTGCTTTTGCCTCTTCTTAAAAGTACTCAATTTTATTTATTCTGCTGCATTTATTACTGCTTGGTAGTAGCCTGATTAAATTGTAACTGTTATTCTAAGTCTTTTGGTTTAAGCACTTTGGCTTCATACCAGTTGTTTTACATTAAGAAGGTTTGTTGTCTGCACTGTTGTGGCAGGACAGGTAGCTTACATCCTTCTAAGCTGGGAATTGCTGATTGAAGGCTCCGTGTCTGCTATTCTAAAAGTGTATTAGTTCTGGTTTAAGCACTTGGGCTTCAGGCCAATTATTCTATATTAAGAAGGTTTGTGGTCTGCACTCTTGTGGGAGAAGAGGCTGGATTCTGCCCTTCTGAGCTGGGCATTTCTGGTCACAGGTTATTGTGCCTGCTTATTTGAACTGTTTCTTTCTGAAATTGGTGTGCCTTGTTGCTGTATCATAGACCAGATTCAGGCCTGCTGAATCTAGCTTTGTTTGTATAACTTGAGCACTGATCCAGGCCATCTTTTCTGGAAAAGGTTCCCCTGAACCCTAGTGGCAGGAGTGTGCAGTTAGAACTTGTCTGATTGAAGACTGCTGGAACTGGGCTCAATGTTTTGCTTTTTTCTGGTTAATTGGGTAACTTGTTTAAATCAGTTTGTTCATTTTTTATTGTTTTATATATATATATATATATATATATATATATATATATATATATATATATATAGATAGATAGATAGATATAAATTGCACTTTATTCATCTGCTTTTACTGTATTTGTGTTTCTTCCTACTTTATTACTAGGGACATTGACTACAACTCTGATCTGAGATATATAACAATAAGTATCCTTTTCTGTGCATTTAAAGTGTTTTTTGATTGTATCTGCTTTATTTTCTGAAAAAAAAAATATATATATATATACTTGTTTCCCATCTTTCTAAGCTAGTATAGTCCAGTTTTTAGGTTAGTGCTGAATTCTGGGCTGTGTTACAAGTCTCTGTGTTTGCCCATATCTTACTTGGATAGAAGGAAGTTTCTCTGTTCACCTGTGAGAGAGGGGAGATTTGAGCAGACTATTTGACCCTGGAGGAGTGGTTTCAGCTCAGAAATTAGTAGTCTATTAGCCATTTTGGGCTAATTTCTATCTCTTTCATTTCCCTGCTATAAAAAACACATTTGCCTGGTTTTGCGTGCTGGGCAACACTGGTTAGCTAGGGTATAACTATTCCCAGCTCCACAAAGTCTCCTCTTCAATTTTTCTCTTGGAATTAGACAAACTTTCAACTTAAGCCCTCAAACCATTCATTTCTCAGCCCAGCACTTGCTCAAAACTCATAGCAAGCACTTATAAACCCTAGCACTAGACCCTCCTATACTGTACAGAAGGACAAGGCTCTCTATTTGACCTTACAAGCCAATCAGTAAAACAGTTCACTCTACCTATCCAGGCATGTCCAAAGGGCAGTTTCAGGTGTACTCTCCAGTCAAACTGGTGAATCTGGGCATGTTGAGGCAATGTTACAACTGCCTCATGTACACAGACAACCCTCTCCTCCTACCACCAAACACTAATAGATGTGAGAGATGCAATTATGCAGCCAAACTGGAGGCTAAGCTCTCTCAACCCAAGACTGGATCAGACAGTCAAGAGGAGAAGGGAAATACTTGCATCACACCACCAGTCTCACATAGACCCATTAAATCAGCACCAGCAAAAAACACACACAAATACACGAAAACATACTCGGAGGCTCTAAATAAAAATCTGCAAAAGCAACAGAAAACTCCAAAGCAGACATCCAAGAATCTCCACCCCCCCAACACAAACCATGAAACACATACTTCACAAAACCAGTGTGCCATGCAATCACAGCCCTTAAGGCAAAATAACATACCCAACACACTAGTAATAGGTGACTCTATAGTCAGGCACACTGACTTCCCACTCACTAGGCTGAACAAGGAGAAGGTTACTGTTAGCTGCCTGTCAGGTGCCAGGAACCACCACATAACACAAGCACTAAAGTCACTCCAGAACAAGTATAAATATGACTCTGTCATTGTTCATGTTGGTGTAAATGACCTGAGCAGTACCTCCCTGGACTACATGAAAAGAGACATGGAAGAGCTCTCTGATCACGTAGCCCAGGCCGGTATGACCCTGATCCTGAGTAGCATCCTGCCCTCACCAAGAATAATACCACAGTATAAAGAAAAAGTGATCAATTTCAACAATTGGCTAAGTTTCTGGTGTCATTCAAAGGGGATCCAGTGTCTGTCGCCTGGGGTGACATGCTCAACAATCCATGCTGCTTCACTACAGATGGCTAGCATCTGTCACCCTTAGGCTTATGAATACTAGCCAAGGCTCTTTCCACCCCCATAGTGCCTTTTTTAGGCAAGGCTCAAAAGACAAACCCACTGTCGTAAATAGCACAAGTAACAAAAAACTAAGGGTAATGCTACTCAATGCCAGAAGTCTAAACCTCAAAATGCATGCACTCGAGGCACTCCTCAGTATGGAGAAAATTGATATATATGTGCAGTAACAGAAACCTGGTTTAAGGCTCCAGAGAGCACCCCAGCACTACCAGGCTGCAACTCATACCATACATTTCAGCCACAGAACCCAGACTGAAACACAAAAGGCGGGTGCGTATCCATATTCATCAAGGATACCCACACCTCCAGGTTACTGGCACAGAACGATGCTTCAGAGATCATCCACATGCAACTAACAATGGGCAAAACTACAGTTCAAATTGTAGTTTGCTACAGATTGTCCACTATGTCCCAGGACCACCATTCTGCATTTCTGCAAAGACTGGGAAACATAAAGGTCCTACTGAACACTCTAATATTGGGTGATTTCAATTACCCAAACATTAACTGGGAGAACTACTCAAGTACTAACTCCCTTGCCCAACATTTCCTAGAATTTATAAACTCAATCACCCTGGATCAACTGGTCAAGACTCCACCCAGTAATGACAACATATTGGACCTGGTCAT
The DNA here is from genome assembly GCF_019279795.1 of Protopterus annectens. Taxonomy (NCBI): domain Eukaryota; kingdom Metazoa; phylum Chordata; order Ceratodontiformes; family Protopteridae; genus Protopterus; species Protopterus annectens. The sequence goes on from NC_056745.1 coordinate 230,723,205, forward strand.
CACCAACATGGGCGACAGGTTCCACACTGGAGGTCATCCCCTTGCTGATTAGATCTGACCATAAACAAATCACTCTGGATATCCACATTCTGCCCCCACCAAACTTTTCAAAAGTAAACTTCACGTTACTTAAGACCGAGGTGGAAAGTTTCAAAGCCCCCTGCTAAAGGATAACGCTGTCCAAGCTGCAAAATTCTTTACTAATGCATTCTACGGGCACCTACAAGAATGCATGGATCATGCTATCCCAAGCAAAACCAAGACTCACTCCTCCAAGAAAAGGAAACCAGTCTGGTGGACCCCTGCCATCAACAAGCTATACAATAGAAGGAGGAAACTAGTACAGAAAAGAGTAAAATCCAAAGAAGGGAAGACATCCCTGATTAGTATCAGCAAGAAATTACAATTCCTCATAAAATCTTCCAAGGCTAGCTTCGAAAGAAAAATTGCCAAGGACTCCAAAGATAACCACAAGGCATTCTTTAGCTATGTCAAGAATCTAAGTGGCAATGCTCAGATCTGCTCGGAGTTAATGCAGAATGGAACAAAATACACTGAACCGACTGATATCACCAACATCCTGGTAGACAGGTTCAGTGCAAACTTCACCCCCCTGACACCCCCAAAAGGGCCCATAACCATACCAGAAGAATATAGAGCCCCTGAATTCACAGACACTCAGGTTAAAATAGCCCTCTCCAAAGCCAAAAACACAGCATCAATGGGACCGGACAATGTCCCAGGCTGCGTCCTACATGAGCTCAAAGACCAACTAACTCCTCACCTAAACACACTGTTCAAACTCAGCCACTCCACAGGCAATGTACCCATAGAGTGGCACACAGAAATGGTTATTCCGCTCCACAAAGGTGGAGCCACAACAGACCCAGACAACTATCACCCCATAAGCCTGACTAGCTTGGTCTGCAAGGCTATGGAGTGCATCATCATGGAACTCATTAACAGAGACATTGGGAACCTACAAACACTGGATCCTACCCAGTTCGGCTTTGTTAAGGGTAGATCATGCCTCCTAAACCTGGTGGACTTCTTTGAGACAGTTACAAAGGCTATAGATGAGGGAAAGGTGGTACACACAGCCTACCTAGATCTTGCAAAGGCCTTCAACACCATTTCCCATTCTGGTATTATAGACAAGCTGTAGCAAAGCACTGGTATCAAGCAAAAAAAAAAAAAAGAAAGGCAGAGTGAGTTGAAATACCTGACAAACAAACAAAGCTTTCAGGTTCAAAAACCCTTTCTCAATGTTTACCAATGTTTATAGACAAGCTCACCAGCCTGTACATAAACCCCTACATCACAAGATGAGTTGCCAACTGGCTCATGGAGAGAACCCACATGGTGAGAGCTGCAGGAGCTAGGTCCGACTCTAAACTGCTTACAAGTGGCGTTCCCCAGGGCTCAGTCCTAGGACCCCTCCTGTTCGACATATACTTCTCAAAGGTACAGGCAAGCACAGGAGGACTATGGCTGACCAAGTTCGCAGATGATTGCAAACTAGGGGCTATAATTGACTCTCTGGCTGACATAGACATCCTCCAAAAGGGTCTCACTGAGATGGAGACCTGGTGTCAAAATCATGGCCTCAAGCTAAATGCCAAAACATACATAGTCATCCCCTTTGGAAAAAACAAAGTACCCACAAACTACCACATAGGTGGTAGTTACCTAAATACGGAAGACGTAATAAGGGATCTGGGGACCCAAGTAGATAATAATCTCTCCTTTGATAATCACATTGCCAAAGTGGTTAGAAAATCCTTCTATGTGGCCCACATAATCACAAAAGGATTTGCATCCAGATCAAAAGAGGTCATTGTACCCCTCTACTCATCACTCATCAGACCCATCATAGAAGAACAACGCCCCATTTGGGATGTACCTTCCAAGACATCTGCAACAGCTGGAAAGACCACAGAAGTACTTCACCAAGAGGATCACTGGCCTCAAACAGATGACCTATGCAGCTCGACTGAAAAAACTCCAGCTGTACTTGGTTGCATACCTTCTACTCAGAGGTGATCCCGGCCTGACATACAAGGCCATATCCAACCCAGAATTGATGGACATGCTCCACCTAAAGAAAACCATATCCCATCAAGCCACATGCTCTAGGGATCTAAACCTCACCACAACAATAAACAGGATGTGCTGGAGAGATAGATTCCTGTCCCAGAGACTTCCCATGCTTTGGAACAAGATTCCAATCTACATTAGGCAGAGCTCCTCACTAACACTCTTCAAGAGAAAAACAGCAGACAAAAAAGCTTCACAAACCGTTAAAACACTTAGAACGAAGAGATGTAACCAAGGTATGACCCAACCAAAACCGCAAACTGTCACGGAAATAAAAATCTTTTAATCCTTTATTCCCGGAAATAAAAATCTTTTAATCCTTTGTCACGGAAATAAAAATCTTTTAATCCTTGGATACGAGAATATTTTATGTGAACATTATTCGTAAGGACTTTCTAAGTAGATTATAAATTAAAGTGAAGTGCCACATCATCTAATTAGTATCACATGATGTTCTTAAAGTTTTAAAAGTAAGGGCTGGACATGGTTGATTCATTGTTTTGTTTGTACTTCTGAGGAAGGAAACGCATAGTTGTTTCCGAAAACACAAATAAAAAGGCGTGTTAAAGGATTAAAAGATTTTTATTTCCGTGACAGTATGCGGTTTTAGTTGGGTCATACCTTGGTTACATCTCTTCGTTCTAAGTGTTTTAACTCTTCAAGAGAAACCTTGACGAGTGGATGGGAAACAGAAAGTTTACCCCAGGGATCACTTCAGTGGCTCTGCTGGACAGAGGCACAGGGAACTAATCTAAGGGGGCAGTGAAAGCCAACACATTCTGACTAGGCTTATAAATTCCTTCAGGCAGATAGCCTAGTGCCTACCTATGAATCTATGAACCTATGAAATAGCATTGCTTACAACTGCCACAACTAAATTTTCCAGCTTTCCATAAATGTACATTGCATTGTCGACTGGCCATTCCACCCTCCAAAATGGACTTAAAATTAACAACTTTCTTAAAAGTAATTATAGGTCTATCACCTAAGACTGTTTTCAGTTCTACGTTGCCCAAAATAACTTTCCAATTATTAAAAATAATGTCATTAATAACCCACATCTCATTCATAATAGGAATGGGAAAAGCAGACATGAAGACTTCCTGATTGGTTAAACCATGATCTACACCTCCACAATTCACCAATCCACAGCTATTATTGACCTTGCTCAGGGTTAGTTGAACTGTAGTGCACAAAATACCATGAATGGTCAAACCTCTCTTTGCATTCTCATGAATGACCAATGCTTGATTATTAATCTCCTTACTGAGCATTGATCGGGCTTTGTTGGACGTAAGCAATAAAATTTCTTCAACAATAGTAGACAACTAATCAGATCAATAACCCCTGTCGTCAAACAACTGAAATAATTCTTTTACCTCCTCCGAAAAAATAATGTCTGATGAGGTTAATCCACTCAGTCTAATAAGTTTACCCTTAACCACCCCTTCATTCATGTGTAAAGGATGTAAACTATCTTTATGTAAGTACTGGTTAGCAATATAATCTTTCCGGTAAATTTTACTAGTGAAAGACCAAGTATCGTATGCCAAGTGAAAATCCCAAAAATTCAAAGTGTTCCCCAAATTACTGACTGTACATTTCAAAAAATCTGTGGTATGGTTCAAAAGTACACAAACTCTTCAAATTCACTTGCATTACCCTTCCAAAGGAAAATCAAATTGTCTATGTAACGTGAATAAAACACAATATTTTTAGCTAATGGATGTCCATTTAAAAACTTATTTTCCCACATAGCCATTACTAAGTTAGCAAAAACAGGAGCTACCCTAGCCCCCATGGCTACTCCTGATGTCTGCTTATAAAACTTATCCTGAAAGGTAAACAAATTATTATTCAGGACAAACTCTAAAAGTGCACATACTGTGTTAATTCTGTTACTTTCAAAGCTCATAAATTTAGCAAGATACTGTTGCACATATTCAACCCCTACTTCTTGTTGATTGCAAGTATATAGAGATACCTCTATGGAAGCAAACACAAAATTCTCTTCCCTATCAAACAAAATTGACTTAACAGTTCCAACAGATGCCAAGAGTCTCAAATAACATAAAGAGCTTTGGACCACAGGATTAAGAATATGATCCAACCAAGCAGAAATAGGCTCCGTTTTATAAAATGCCTCAGAAATATTCCGCCTAAAAGGCGGATTATTTCTATCCTTATGGCCTTTTGGAATTCCCAAAAACTTAGCCATCCTTGGTTTATTTACACACAAATATTTGTATGTGTCATAGTCCAAACTCCCTTGAGTAAATAGATCAAAAAGAATACCATCCAGAGAAGAAAAACGTCTCTGAATGAAATATATAGTAACTACAAATATTTAGATTCATCAGCCAGAAGACTTAAAAGAGCTTGATTGTACTGGTCCATACTCATAATAACAATCATGCCACTTTTATCAGCATGCATAACCCTAATGTCAGGATTCGTTGAGAGGGCCTTTAAAGCTAACCATTCAGACTTAGTAATTGTTTTGTTTTTTAGTAATTGTTGAAGTTTTATTGCTTAGGTCCAACAAAGCCCAATCAATCCTCAGTAAGGAGGTTAATAATCAGGTATTGGTCATTCATGAGAATGGGCAGAGAGGTTTGACCAATCATGATATTTTGTGCACTACAGTTCGTCCAACCCTGAGCAAGATCAATAATAGCAGTGGGTTGGTGAATTATGGAGGTGTAGATCATGGTTTAACCAATCAGGAAGTCTTCATGTCTACTTTTCCCATTCCTATTACCAATGAGATGTGGGTTATTAAGGACATTATCTTCAATAATTGGAAAGTAATTTTGGGCAATGTAGAACTAAAACCAGTCTTGGGTGATAGACCTATAATTACTTTTAGGAAAGTTGTTAATTTTAAGTCCATTTGGAGGGTGGAATGGCCAGTCAGCAATCTAGTATACATTTAGGGAAAGCTGGAACATATAGTTGTGGCAGTTGTAAGCAATGCTGTTTCATGAGCAATTCTTCTCTATTGGTGTTTAATCACTGTGGTGTAACCATCAATATTTCAGCCAGATTTGATTGTAATTTCAAGTTCATTGTATACATTGCTTTATGTGACTCTTGTCAGTCATTTTATATTGGGAAGACCATTAGAAGCTTAAGAAAAAGAGTTTATGAACACTAGCTGGCTATTAAAAAGAAAGATTTTAACAATGTGTTAACAAAACATGCTAGCATGTATACATCTTTCAAAAAATTTTCTTTTACGATGATTGATCAAATTAAGGAAGGTTATTTTGATGGTGATAGTAAAACACTATTGGAGTATTGTGAATTGGCTTGGCAAATGAGGCTGAGAGCTGATAGAGCTTCAGGTCTGAATGAGTCAATCGACATTGAATGCTTTCTTATGGCGCAAAGACTTTAATGTTTTAATTAGTAATGTAAGACTATTGGTAATGTTTGTCATATCATTATTTATTGATTGTATTTAAGTTTTTGGTCTAATGTCCAACCTGTAGTCTGATGAAGTTCTGATTTTAATTAAAGAACAAAAGTGCTTACTTATACAAATTTCCTGTGTGTTTTGGCTATAGTCCTTTGTTGAGATTTTCAGAATAATCTCCGACAAATCTCTACCTAGAGAAAAAAGACCAATGCGAAATGAAGTGTATACTTTAAAAAGATGTTAAACATCAATATCTGGATACTTATGTAAGAAGTATATATAATAAACAAATATACAACAATAAATGTACATACATCAGTAGAGAAACAATTACTGCAGATTAGAATTAACATAATTTTCACTGATATTTAGTATTAAGTGATATGTATATTTACAGAAATAAAAAAGAAAACTATTACACTGATTGTTACAAGGTAGATGTTTTCAGTCTCAGTTTTACATCAGTTAATATTAAGTTAGCAGTGGAACCAGGCTTTTCTCTATGAAACACTAGAGATCGACATTCATTTGTGCAACTTTTGGGTTTTTTCTTGAAAGGCCAAATTGCCAGTATACTAGGAATTTTCCATTTTCCTGTGACAATGCAACCTTGGAGTTGGTATATATAAGCAGCTGGCATGTAAAGGGCACATTGGTGGTGCAGGAAGATTGCTCCCCTGCAAAAAAAAATTTTTTTTTTGCTCTTAGATGTTGTTCACATTCAGTTTTCCTTCATTTGTGATCCCATTTGAGTGATGTGATCACTAATGTGTTTATAGCTTGTCTGGGAACTGTTAGTAGAGTAGTACATCAGAAAAATACCTGAGGGTAGTGTTAATAAGTTAATAATATGAGAAAGAAGACAGAGATGTTAGTTTATGGAAGGAAAGGTCGCATGATAGTTTAAAAAGATATAAAAGTGTTTTTACTGGTCTTGCTATATGTTAGGAATTTAAAAATAATGAAAAAAGAGTTTTAGTGATCTTGGTATATGTTAGGAAAATATCATAATAGATAAGTTATATAGATGTCCTTACATTCACCACTGCAGTATTCATTACTTATGGGATTCCCTGCCATGAAACCCATCATCCTGCCAGTTTACCAAAGCCTACCACATTGCTTTAAGGTAAGTTGAACAACACCTACACACT